>NC_056739.1:1251908546-1252034856 GCF_019279795.1 Protopterus annectens
CTTCGAACATCTACATTTATGGTAGGTACAAAACTACTTTTTCAGAGGTAGCATATTACTATGGAGGTCCTTCATGGACTGCGGATCCTGAAACATAGCAACCTTCTTCCCATGCCTTATACTTGTTATGCTGTCCTGCAATGCTGTCCTGTTAGGCAGTTCATTCACAACTGCTGTGGAGGTGCTCACCAGTACCTCAGATATTATCTTGCATATATCCTCAACTGATGTATCTGCCCTTTCTTATCCTGTCATGGACCTGACATACTTCTGACTGTACTGGGTCAGGTCCATGGAAGTGTGCACTACTTTTGCACAGTACATGTCCATTTCCACCATATCCAGTTATGCAACATTCTTTGCATTTGTCCCTACTCTTACGGGTACAGCACCAGTAGTGCTTAATGCCAACACATTTCTCAAGATAATATTGGTAGCCCTCATTGAAGTGTGTCTTTCCCATTCTGGCTCTTCTCAGTGGTGTAACTATTACCTAACACACCTGGATTATGTCACACTATCCTCCTCAGCCATCTGTAAATAAATACATATATACGTAGGCATCCTGCCTAACTGTACTTGTGTATTGGACCTGCATCTTTGATATACAGCAGATACATACCTGCATAGATTAAATTTCTCGCTAGTCCGCACGTCAGAAGGCTGTTTTAATCCAATACACGTTAACCCAATTCCGTGTTGCGTTCAGGGCAGGACACACGTATTTGACACTGTGCGACTTGCATTTCTGTCGCATTTATGATTTCGAATGTGTAAATGCTGAATCTTGGCCGGCATTCGGATTTCTGGTGATTCGTCCTTTGGAAATTTGGACATTTGAGGACATGGTGCACTGCTTTCGACAACTGGTAAGTCGGCAAACTATTGGATGTCTAATTGGATATATACCATATTTTTTATATATATATATATATATATATATAATCTCCATATACGCGCGCACACACACACGTGGTTGAGTTCACTAGACAATGTCACAATACTGAAATGTTGAATTTCAGTATTTTAAGACTGTATAGTCGAAATTCCACAGAAGCAAAAACCAAACTAGCGACCACACACACTTACCCTACCAATAAGTAGGGGGGAGCCCCACTGCCCCCCCCACACCCCCTTACTTATATATACTAACTCAGAGGTCACATTAAACACACAAAAACCACCATTACACACACACACACTAAAACCCCTACCCAATACCCTTACGTAAACACCACTTACCTGAATTCCCAGCTAAATCCACAAACCGCACCACGTCAAAAAATGCGACACCAAAATGGTACCTAAAAAGCCTTTGGTGTCAACACTCTCAAGACCTGGAAACTCCTATACCAATGATACCTTGCCTAAGGACAAATTTTCTTTGGTGGGCAGCAGCATGCTCCCAGAACAAGGAACTACCTTTCTCATCATCCCCCGCAGCCCAGACCCTCGCCACAGGTGCATCAGACTATGCCTGGCATGCATACCTGGACGGCTAGTGCATACAGGGCCAGTGGAGCCCACAGCAAATATATCTGCACATCAACCAAAAAGAGATGTTAGCTGTCCAGCACGCACTGACTGCTTTCAGGCCCCTTCTCTCTCCAGGGGCTCTCCTGATCAAAACAAACACCATCACTGTGATGTGGTATATCAACAAGCAGGGGGGGGGGGCTCACTCTTACCCTTTCTGCAGGCTCGTCATGACCCTTTGACACACAACCTCAGCCATGCAACTACACCTGTTAGCACAGTTCCTGCTAGGCTCACTAAACTGTCTGGCAGCCAACTTAATCAGAAATCTTCTGGACCCACACGATTGCCAACTAGACCAAAGAACCTTCACCCTAACAACTCATTAATGGAGCACCCCAAAGGTCAACCTCTTTGCTTCCCATTCCCAACCAGCAGCTTAGCAGGTTCTGCACCAGGGAGCCTCACCACAGGGCCTGGAAAGTGGGTGCTCTGTCCTTCCCCTGGGTCAACCTCTCGGTTTATGCTTTTCCCCCTCTACCTCTCATTACCAGAGTACATCTCAAAATAAGGGAGGAAAAACCAAGGACAATACTGATTGCTCCACACTGGCCTCATCAGCACTTTTACCCACTGCTCCGCAACCTGTCCCGACTCCCACCATGTCATCTCCTTCAGACCCCAACCCTTTTGACCCAGAGGGAAGTAGAATTCATGCATCCCCAATTGCAGACCCTCAATTTGGCAGCCTTGCTTATCCCCTAACCACTGATCAAGCTGCCACTCTCCGTTAACAGGTTCTAGATGTTATATGTGAGGCTAGACGCACTAGCACTAGAAGGTCTTATGCTGACAAATGGAAAATGTTCTGCACCTGGATTCAGGCTAAGGGAGCCGATACGGCACAGCCCTCCTAACCTCTCATCCTGGATTACCTAGCTGACCTGCTTCAAATGGTCTCTCCTTTTCCTCTTTTAAAATTCATGCCTCTGCTATCTGTGCTCATTTCAACACTGAGCATCCTTTTTTCTTTCACCTTCTCATCAAACACTTCCTAAGGGGGCTAGCGACTTGAGTCCACCCAGAAGAGCACCTATCCCAGCTTGGGACCTAAACTTTGTTGGAAAAGCTCACCCTGCCCCCCCTTTGAACCAGCATCCTCAGCAGAGTTAAAGTTCCTCTCCTGAAAGACAGCCCTGCTACTGGCCATCACTTCAGCCAGAAGAGTATCTGAGCTACAAGCACTCAAAGTTGTAGAGTCCTTCATATTCCATGCTGACAGGGTGTCCCTCAGGACCCAACTTATCCTTCATGCCCAAAGTGGTGTCCAGTGTGGCTCTCAACCAATCCATTCATTTGCCCACCATTTTCCCTAACCCACAAAACAAGGGGGAAAGGATTCTGCACTCTCTAGATGTACAGAGACAGCTCAGATTCTACCTAGACAGGACTAAATCATTCAGAAAGACTGATCAATTGTTAGTCAGGTTTGCTGCAGGGGCAGAAGGCAAAGCCATATCCAAACCATTTCCAAATGGATAACACACTGCATCCTTTTCTGTTACAAGCAACATAGGAAACCTCCCTCTAAAGGGGTCAGGACTCACTCTACCAGAGCAGCCTCCACCTCTGCAGCTTTCCTGAGGAGTTCCCACCAGGGATATCCTGGAGGGTGCCACATGGACATCTGTTCACACCTTCACCAAGCATTACCACCTGCCTATCCTCTACAAATCCAGGGCAGGCTTTGCCACTGCAGTCTTGCAGGGCATCATAGCCAGCCCCTAGTCTTATCTGCCTCCACCCTTCTCCTCTGTTTTGGGAATTAACCCAAATGTGCTGACTACTACAGTGAAACACTAACCTATTACAGTTGTGTACACTTACCATAAATGTAGATGTTCAAGTGTATTCACTGTTGCAGTCCTGGTTTCCCTCCTTCCAGCCACCTTTTTTTTCTCAACTTACAAGGAACTTTTGGTATTTACTTTCTATTAGTGGGGTTTTTCCACCATATCCTGGCTCCCACTTGGAGGCTCTTGACAGGGCAATAAAAATTGATGTAATAGTGTCTGCTGCCTTACTTTATACTACTGACGACCTGATGTTAGCCCTGAAACGACATCATCCGACGCAGAAATACTAAGCCTCTGGTATTTGGGCTGGCCGAGGACTACCCTGGCAGGGTTAACCCAAATGTGATGACTGCACAGGGATAACCCAAATGCGATGACTGCAACAGTGAATACACTCCAGCATCTAAATTTATGCTAAGTGTACACAACTGTACTTTTTTTTTAGATAATCATTCAGTGGGGCACTCCTCATGTAGACATCTTTGCATTTCCAACCATCCATCAGCTTTCCCAGATCTGTACAAAGGAGACCTTTGTACCACAGCCTGGCTAACAGGTGCCTTTTCATTCCCATGGACTGGAAAGTTCCTCTATGCATTTACTCTGCCTCCTCATCCAGTAAGTCTTCTCAAGACAGAAAAGGAAGCATCCAAACTACTTTTTCTGGCCATCTTTTGGCAGAGAGAGCACTGGTTTCCCTTGCTATTCTGCTTGACAAAGGGAAAGTCCAGGAAAATGCCTCTTCAGCTGGACCTAATAACTCGGCAAGAAGAATTACTGTTCCACTCAAGTCTTCCATCTCAACTCTGTTTTGTGGATGATAGGATTTTAATTCCTCGAACAACTTCCTAAGAGAAGAGGTGTCTTTTAAGTTCTGCTAGAAGCCAGGAGGCGCACTACCAGAAAGGCTTACACAGCTAAACAGCAAAGATTCTCTTGTTTGTGCCTCAGTCAGGACCCTTTGTTATCACAAGTTCCTGCTGTACTTCAGTATCTCTCTGAACTGCTTTGATCAGGTTTGCCCACTCATCTATGAAAGCTCACCTATCGGCTGTCAGTGCCTGCTTCTCCCTTAGCCCTCCACTTATGGCTAGGGTAGGGGTTAAGCTTTTCCTCAGGGGAGTCATATTAATCCACCAAGGAAACCCTTCTCGCCTCATGGGATCATAATTTTGTGTTTGAAAAGCTTACACTGCCACCTTGTGAACAGACGTCTTCCTACAAAATTCTGTACTTGAAAAGCTATCCTCCTCCTTGGCTCTTGACTGTACTAGGAGAGTTTCTGAGCTACAAGCCCTCATGGCCATTCTTTTTCTTATTTTTCATAAGGACAGGGTGACACAAAACGGAGACATTTCACAAGCAACTCATTTTATCTGGATAACACTAAATCCTTCAGAAAGAAAGACTGACCAGCTGTTTGTATAATTTGACCCTTGAACTGGGCTAGCCAGCCAACAAACAAACTATTGCAGCTTGGATTCCTAATGCACGCGCTCTCTCTCTGCCCGAAAGCATGTTCCACTAAGGCAGTGGCTTTCTCAAGGGCATTTCACAAAGGAATAGACTGCAGGTCTTTCTTGTAGGCTGCCACTTGCTCCTGTATTCAAACCTTTACCAAGCACTACAAAGTTGATGGTTTCTGCATGTCTAAGGCAGCCTTTGCTAAGTCAGTTCTGTCCGTTCTGCTGGACAAGTTTACTCAGTAACAAGCCAAAGTGTGTAAAGTGGAAAAACACCAATCAATAAAGCAAAATTCCACTCAGTGATCCACTTTGAGGCTCTTTATCATTACAAAGTCCAAAATTCACCATAAAACAAAGCAGTGAAATAACGCCAAGCACTTTTGTCCTTCTCATTAGCAGGACTTCAAAATCAAATATACAACTCATTTCTCCGTTAAAATAGGTTAGTCAGTTATTCTCATTACTATTGACTAGTAAGAGTTTTTTTTAAAGTAACAACCTTCTAAATACATATAAAGAAGTGCTAATAAAAAATATAGTTATTTAAAAAATCAATATGATATTGTATAGTGTATTGTATAAACTTCTCTCTCCATTTATAAAACTAAAGCTTTTTCCCTTCAAAATAGGAACCAGGGAAAGATGTTCATTAACACCAGGAGGTTTGTGGCATTCAATACAAGTTGACACCTTAATTCACTCTTCTCAATATTCTACCAATACCTACCCCTGTAATCTTTAATGACCACTGCTATTCCAGAAAGGAACTTAGTGTATCTAGGATAACTCTGGGTATGTTTAAATAAGGCATTGTTAATGTTTTTAACTTCAGTAGCATATATATGCTCATAAATCTGTTTACGTAATGGTCTGTCCATTTTCTCAATGTAATACATGTTACATCCTTGGCATACAGCCACATATACTGTACCCTTGGTTCCACAATTACCTCCTACTAAATCTACCTATTACAATGGCTCTCATGTAAAAAATACTCTTCTCCATTATAACATAATGACAGTAGTTACATGCTTCACATTTTGCGGTGCTCTTACCTGTGCTCTTGGGAAAATTATTAGGATGTTCCAATAAGTATTACATATTGTGTCCCATTTTATAAACAAAGGTATTTTACCCCCACTTCATTCACCTCACTGTTATTATCCAATTCTTACTCACAATATTTCGGACCATTTTTCCAAATGGTTCATAACAAAATTGCCGTAGAAGTAGAAAAGTCATTACCCCTTTTGTTTGATATCAGACTCTCGATAGTTAAGAATTAGCTAAAATAGGGGTATATTTAGTACCTCACCCCTCAAAAATCTCCATCCCTATGTTGCACACCCATTCCTCAGGGTAACCTCTTGCTAAAAACATCTGTACAAGGTTCCCTAATTCTCTCTTGAAATCTTAACTGCTCAGAACACACTGTTGCACCCCATATCATTTGGCCCCTCACTATATTCCTTTTCACATAAAGGAGTGACTACTACTAAAATCCAAAAAAACTGTTAGAATATGTGGGCTTCCTAAAGTTTTGAAGAAATCCTGTTAATGAGAAGGACGAAAGTGCTTGCCGTTATTTTGCTGCTTTGTTTTATGGTGAATAAAGCGGGTTTGGACTTTGTAATGATAAAAAGAGCCTCAAGTGGATCACTGAGTGGAAGTTTACTCCGTAGCCAACCACCCTTCCTTCCTCCTTAGCTCATGGAATCGCCTATGTCAGGAATACTGCAACAGTGATTTCAATCAAGGACACATACAGTTGTGTAAGAATTTATCATAACAGTAGATGTCCTACCAATCACTTTTGCAGTATTCATCCCACCCTGCATCCCCTCTTCTCTACCTCACTTCAGCTTTCCTATTTCTCTCGCCCTTTGCTTTAACCTCTGCGAAGTTACATGGGAATGAGAGAGTTTTCTTACCTATTCGAGCTACACTCCTAGCTAACCAATTTTCTGTCTCAGTCTTCAGGCCACTGGCTTGAAGATGGTCTCAAGATCTGTTGTCGTGCGTCTGTCTTTATACCCCAACACATACAAGCTGAGGTCATTGGTTGCACATACAGTCTAGGGAAGGTAAAGCCTTTGTACACCAGCTGGACATCACTGGTGACAAGCCATATGTCAGCAATACTGCAAAAGTGACCAGGAGAACATCTACTGTTATGGTAAGTTATTAGACAACTCTAATAGTAGTTCTTACTATTGCTGGTATTATTGCCTTTGTATAAACCTTTATACCAAACTCATTTTCTTGGTGTGTTCTTTTTTTTACCATTACTTATGGTCCCTGGGAGGAAAAGGAGCAGCAGAGAAAAATCGCTATGTTGGACAAGTCTATGAGTTTTAAGAAATGTGTAGTTTTGTAGTCCCCAGATGCCAGATGCTGATTCACACTTGGTGTGTATATTGTTTTGGGCAGCTCATCTAGAAGGGGATTTCCTCTGTTTACACTGCATTTTGTCATCAAGCTGTGATTGAACATTGAAACAAGCTCCTGGTCAAGTGTCTCATTCCTTCTGACTCCACAAAATGTGCATCTGAAGCTTCCCCATCCAGAAAAAAAAAACTCTGATAAACACAAGGGGGGCAAGAGCAACAGGCCCAAAGAAAAGGGCAGGGCGATGAGGAAGCAATCCCATGATCACATCTATATGATCTTTGACTTGAACAAAAATTTCCAAGCCTTGGCATCTTACTAATGTCTCTAATCTGATTCCAATGTGGTCCAAGACTCCTCCCATAAAGAAGCCGAGGTTTTCCCAGCTGCAGTGCCTCCTAGGCTTCAGTCACCCTTTCTACAGGAGATATCCTTATAGAGAGCTTTGAGGCCACCTTCCTCATCTTTGTCACTGTGGACCCTCAGGTCTACCAGAAGCTTGGCAGGAGCTAATGTGGATAGAATGATTTTCCCAGGACCCAAATTCAGTTGAGATTTCTTTATCTTATGTTCCATTGGACCCATGAGCTATGAACCCTTTCCCTTGCATGTGGCTAATCCAACCCAGAGCTAACCTCTGGGTTATGGCATGTTGGAGCAGAGTTCTTCTGGTTATCCTTGTCTGATCTGAAGTTGTGGTCATCTCCTACTCCAGAATAGTCTCAGACCAATCTGACACTGATTTCTTCAGAGCCGGAAGGATCTCCTTGCCGAAGCTTCAGCATGGAGTCTGGGGGGTAAGGGTTCGACTGTGAAGCTTTCAGAGCCATCTCTTCCTACTGGATCCTTGGTGTTAGCTTAGCTCTGGCTGCGGTCTGTGAAGAGAGTTTGGTTGGTGCTTTTGGTTATGCTGGTGTGATAGCTTTGGTTTCTGTCATGGTGATGTTGGGTTCCCCTTTGGCTTCTTCCTTCAAGGTAGTGGAGAAAACTCTATCCAAAGCTGGAGAACGGACATACATACCCTCTCTGCTCCACCCACTATGCATCTGATAGCCATGATCCTGCACCCACTTTCATCTGGAAGGCTGGTTCATACTAGCTTTGAGATGTTCGTCATTCAGGACTCCCCTCAGGCTTCCAATTCCTCTCTGGATCTTCCCCCAACAGTGGCTTCTCTGAAGCACAAGAGGAGATACATTGACTACCCCCAAGGAGTCTGACAGAGGACATGGAATTTGATAAAGGAGAGGGATCCTGCCAGATCACCCCTTGAAGTCTCATTCGGGGAGATATTCAAGCTTCTCAGACAGAAAGGAGGGTGGTCTTGCAAAGTCCCTTTGCAGGAGAAATCCGTGTTCCTTGATGCTTCTGGCAAAACTACCCCGTTTGTGGTTCTCCTGGCTGAAGAGATGGTGGAGTTGATCTCAGTGGTCATGGAAGGCACTGGACATCATAGAACCAGTCCCCAGAGGCACTGGACATCATAGAACCAGTCCCCAGAAAACTAGACAAATATCTTGCTGCCCCTAAAGGCCGCTCTCACTCGAGCAAGGACCTAGCAGTGGATGCCGTGGTAGTGGTAGCAGCCACTAAGAAGGGGCTCACAAAAGAAAGCTCATCTGTCCATCCCCCTATCAGAGAGTCCAGTGTTTTGGACAGGCTTGGGAAGCAAGTTTATGCTTCAATTACCTTTGCATTAAGGTTGCTGAATTACTTGGTACACATGACTAGGTTTCAAAGAGACTTGACAAAGGAGCTTTCCGAGGCTGTTTCTGGGCAAGTGTCTGCAAATATCGGAAAACATTGGATTCTCAGCTGACCACCCTTCAGTCCTTGTCGAACACCTCCCATGTGTCTCAGTAAGGTGTTTTCATAGTTACAGACAAGCATTACGTTAAGGAGGCATGCCTGGATACATTTGTGATTTCACAGAGATGTCTTTTATTGATGCACCATTTGATGGCACACGCCCCAGTTGTGAGCAAGATGGGAAAACCGTGTTGTCTCTCAGTCCAACAGTAACAACACACATCTTTGTTGCTGGGACTAAACATGCTGCATTTTCTTTTTGCTTCTTCTGTCAGTTCAAAATGCAGCAGGTTTTTTACTATGAAAGACTCCACCCTTTGGAAAACCTTTCCATGAGACCGCCCGTGGTGCCCAGTAGCTGGGGACTCTATTCCATCTGTTGAGGCAAGGATGGAAACTACATTGAGTACAAAAATTAAAATTATGTCGTCTGTTTCCATCCTTCCTCATCTACTCCTCCCCCCTAGAAAGTTTTCTTCCTTTGGCTTCTGGTATGACTGTACAGGATTATGTACTTTTTCAGCTCCAATGCAAATTTTCGCTTGCTATGTCCTGCAGTCTTCTGGCACCTTGTTTATGGTAATACATGTTTATAATTAATGTAATGGTTCTGCAGAACTATCTTTGATAATGCTGGGGACAGGAGGGGATAGTGGGTCAAGGGAGAAGCCTGAGCTACAGTTCTCAAGTCTGGAAAAAGAGACTGAAGTTGGATCCTGAGGTCAGATCCAAAACCCACTAGTTGAGGAAGGATGGAAATGGACAACACAGATCTATTGTAATAAGTACATCATTTTTTGTTAATCTACCCTTATAGCTATGGCTACTGCAGCAGTGATCAATATGTTAAACATAGTACAGTTGTATAAGTAAACGGACCTTAACAGTAGATGTGTGAATGAGCATTACTACAGTAGCCACTTCCTCCTTCCTTATCCTTTTTTTTTCTGTGCGCTATTTATGCCACAGTGTGAATACTTTTTGTTGACCCTTGCATTGCCCTTTCAGGGCTCAGCCTCCCTCTCTGTTGGCATGAAAGCTCTGAAGGGCTTGTCACCCAAACCAGTCTTTTGTTTTTTTAGTTAGCACAGTTTGAGCTAACTGAGCACATGGAAGGTACCTTGAAGCTTTGGAAGCTGTCTGTCCGTTATATCCTTGGCAGGGTACAACCCTGCATAGCTAAGGCTACTGTAACAGTGATTATTCAAATGTCTACTGTTTTATGGTAGGTTTAATTATACAACTGTACTTTTTGACTACAGCCTGCATGCTATTCAGCTTTAATAGTGCAGTGTCTTATAGTCCAACCTCTGATAAACCTTAGACTTGGTCCTTAGACACTAGCAAATGGTAATCCTGTCAAGACTACCTGAAAAAAAGACATTTAACATGGCCAGAAAAGACAGTTTGCATTTGGGAATTCCTTAACTTCTAGAAGCACACATACTTTGCTTTTAAGTACTTTCTGAAAAAATTATGATCAAAATATGTCAAGTCAGACTTCCACAAAACATTTTTTGCCAGGTTGTCAGATCTCTCTCTCAATCAGCACATGCTCTTTTTCGTACCATGTTTTGAACTGTACTTGTATCACAAGGGTTTCCCTTTTTCGTACCATGTTTTGAACTATACTTGTATCACAAGGGTTTCCCTATAACATTTTGAGCAATCAGTGGTTAATGACAGTGACTGTTTTCAATGCCTAATAAGCTAATGCAATCTACTATATTTCCCCTAATAGATACTGTACATACAGTCACAACCTTTTTCCCCCTCCAGTATCTGTCGGTCTTAAGTTTAATTTAGTCATATTCTGCATACTCATTATCTGCTGCTCAGTAGACATCCTTTAGTTGACAATTTGTCTGTCTTGAATTTTACTACTAGATGAGCATAATGACCTTAGACTGCTCACTGAAACTGTCGAGCTTTTGTCTTCACATTGACCACTTGTTTCCTGTACATTAACAGCTTTTGGGGATTGCTGGTACAATTGATGCATGAAACCTAACACTAAGTTGTTTACCTAAGTTTTATATAATTTGACTACATTTTAGCACACCTTCCTCAACACGAGTCACCTTGCTGAACTTCAGTGTGAGATTTGTGAGCAACTGCATCAAATATTAATATAGTGCAGAACACAAGGGCAAAACTAGAGACTTTTCAAGACAAATGGTTGTCAAAGAAAGCAGTCTAGCCCTGACAGTCATGGAAAAGAGGAACATGTCCTTTCATCGGCTTTATTTGATTTAGTTGATCTGGTGGTGTAGAGGGATAAAAGTTTGACTACACCCCAGCCGACCCAGGTTCGATTAGCAGGTTAGGTGACTGATGGGAGAGATGGATGGATTTGTCTGGTGGGGTAGGCAGTTGTGAGCTTTCCTTGTTATCTATTCCTGGTTGAGGTTGGAGATGTTGTGATAACTGAGCATGCTCCAAAGAGTGAAAAAGTGGTGGATGTGGCTGAGCTGCTGCCAAGTTGGGGCATTACATCACACGTCTCCTGGGAGGGGTAGTAACTGAGTACTTCATTAACACACACACAAGGAATTGGTGAGATCCCCAGGAATCCCAAGGACACCCATAGGTTGTCCTGGCGTTTGTTATGTCTAAAGTTATGGGGAAACAAGAAGCTGGTAGACCCAGCGATGGATGTTGGGCACTGTGTAGAAGTGCATAGGATGACCCAAGGGAGAAAAACGCTGGTGTGGGAGGGGGTTAATTTGACTTGCAGAGACCACATAAATAAATAACTTGCTTACCTTTCTTTCCTCTCTCCCGTAAGGACAATCTTTTTTGTTTAATAGCGTTGTGTTACTGTATTGTATTTTGTTTAAAAAAAAAAAAATTTAAAGAAAAGCATAGTAGTTGTGGAAAGAGTATTTTCTTCCCCGTTGGGGACCCTTTCAGTCCTTCCTTTTACTCGTATTGCCTGTTCATGTCATCCAGAAAGGGCAAGTGTAAGTGCGGCTGGCAGATTCCCCACAAGGATGCCCACAATCAGTGTCTCTTCTGCTTGGGACGGTCACACAACTACAAGGCCTGCCCCATTTGTCAGGCATTTGTACCCAAGACCCTATGTAGCCACTTGCATGCTTTAAACTTTTACTTGGAAAACCAATCCCTTAAGCAGATTGCATTAGGTACAGAGGGCTCCACTGACATTCCTTCGTAACTGCCAAAAAAGGTAAAGCCCTTACGGTCTGCCTCTTCCACTGGGCCTCTACCGTCCTATCCTCAGCCTGTGACCAACATCGGCCTGGTAGAGGGATCCAGGTCTGCCGCAATGGATATAGTGGGTACCTCCATGGATGCCGCATAATCCCACAGTGAGAGCACGTCCACTGAGGCTTTACCTACATCTGTCTCCGCCAGGGGAAAATCGGCGTTTTCAGAAGGCCCATCTGATCCCTCCGGTCCTTTGCAGTCTCCAGATTCTAGACCCCTTAAAAAGAGAGCATATCTCTTCCTCTTCTGAAATTATGCCTGATTGGCAGGCTTTCGGTCAAAGCCTGTTTAATGCTTTCATGGCCTTGCGGCCTACCTCTACTGTGAGTGCTTAACATATCCCCACCACTCCTGAGCCCTAGACCTCCGGTCTTAACACGAGAGAAAAGGAAGACTTTTCTGATTCCTCTCCTGAGGAATCTTTTATCTTACACGTCACCGATTTCTTCCCCCTTGGGGTACGACTCCCCAGAGGAAGAATCAGTCTATCCTGACTCCCCCTGCTGAGGGCTTGAGCTTTGGGGAAACTGTCTCCAAGATGAAGGATGATTTCAAGTGGGAGTCCTGAATTGACTGAGGTCCAAAAAAGATGCTATGAACTCATTCAGATGGATTCCCCAAGCCCATCTGCTGTTCCACCTATCCTTCCTGCCTTTCTTGATGCCTTCTCTTTAGCATCACTTAATCCAGATTTCCAACCACCTGCTCCATGCAGACTTGACAGATTTTATAAGGTGCCTAACACTGCTAAGCATCTGCGTAAGTGCCCACCTGCTGACCCAGCCACAATCTCTCTCTACATACAAGGCCTGTAAGCTTTTACCCATTACCACCATTCTCCCTGCTGACAAAGACAGTAAAACAATAGACAGTCTGGGTAAGAAGATTTATACCTCTGCTACCTTGTCTGTCAGGGCGAATAACTACCAGACGCACATGACCAAGTGTGCTTTATCCCTCCTGCAATCAGCCACCAAAGACCTGGAGGATATGCCTGACTGCTCTGCAAAAGCCTCACTGTCCTCTCTCCTGGCCCTCACTTCCCAGGATACCAGGCACTCTATAAAGTGCAGTTACAATGCTGCTAAATAGTCAGCAAGGTCAGCAGCATCAGCATCTGCCTTACGTAGATGCTCTTGGCTTCGCCTCCAACCCCTGCCTGATGATTTTAGGGCAAAGATTATTGATGCACCCCTGGACAATACAACATTGGCTCTAAAGTAGCAGACCTTTTCAAGTCACTACAGCAAAAAGGTAAAGAAATGCAGGACCTTAAACACTTGCTGGTCTCCCCCATACCAAAGTTTCAAAGAAACTATCTAGCTAAAACCCAGTTTATAAGGAAGCACTCTCGTCCTGCTGCTCCTTCAATGCCTAGGAAGCCTACAAGGAAATAACTTTCAGCAAGAGCATCTCCCTCCTCTAGCCAGAGACCACAATTTCAAGACAGGGCAGGTATCATCTGACTACCTGCCTTCCTTGCCTCTTCCTCCTCCTCCCCCTCCCTTTCTTATTTACCTCTGTCAGTCTGCCTCTCTCACTGCCTCCCTGTGTGGACCAACATCACTTCAGACAAGTGGGTACTGTCCATCCTCCAGAATAGTTATTTCATGTCTTGGCTCTCCCCTCCAAAATAAAAAGACACCCCACAGCCACCTACACAGTTGCACCTCGTGTAACCGGTGTTGCAAACTCTGCTGGCTTAGGGCACCATCAAATAAGTTCCCTCAGCTGCAAAAGGAAGAGGCTTCTACTCCAGGATCTTCCTGGTTCCCAGGAAGGATGGACCCTGGAGACCTATTCTAGACCTCTCCCATCTCAGCCCATTCTTAAAGGTCCCTACCTTCAAGATGTTCATCCTACCAACCCACTTTCCTCTCCTGCTCCCCCCAAGGGTTCATGGCCACATTAGATATAAAGGATGCTTATCTCCACATCCCCATAAAAGAAACATTCAAGAAATACCTGAAGTTCTTGGTGGGATCTTCTCACTTAGAATTCTCTGCCTTGCCTTTTAAGCTTTCCACTGCACCCAGAGTCTTCCCAAAATGTTTGGCCGCAGTGATAGATTTTTGCAGGACAAAGTGACTACATATATTCCCTTACCTGGACAACATGTTGATCCAGGCAGGTAGCAAGTAGACCCTCCAGCTACACATCCACATTGTAGTGTCTTTTCTAGTGTCCCTGGGATTTGTTAAACTTTCCAAAATCGCATCTCCAGCCAACCCAAGACATTGTCTTCCTTGGGTGCAGAATATGCTCAGACCTCATGGAAGAATACCTTCCACCCCTAAAGGTGGAAACATTGACGGAACATCTACCTCTAGTCCTTCACTGTACAGATTTGACAGTAAAGCAGTTGCTCAGACTCTTGGGCTACATGGCAGCCACCATCCCCATGCTACCTTTAGCAAGACTGCATATGAGAAAGTTACAATGGTATCTTCTGTCAGTCTGAACACAGCAC
This sequence comes from Protopterus annectens, assembly GCF_019279795.1. Lineage (NCBI taxonomy): Eukaryota > Metazoa > Chordata > Ceratodontiformes > Protopteridae > Protopterus > Protopterus annectens. The sequence goes on from NC_056739.1 coordinate 1,251,923,243, forward strand.
TCCCATCCTCTGGAGCACAGAGTGCCCCTTCCCCCTTGCCTGAAAAAGGAAATACAGTGGTGGTGGTTGGCACAAGTGAACCACAATCCAGGTCTTCCCCTCCTACCACCTCTACCCACACAGGTCATGCACACAAATGCCTCAGACTTGGGCTGGGGAGCAACTCTGGGCCATCGAAGGGTGCAGGGCTTGTTGCTAAAACCTCACAAACTGGAACACATCAATGTTTGAGAGATGAGGGCAATTCTTCTGGCCCTTCGGGCATTTCTGCCTTTCCTCCAGCAAGGTCCCTTGAAGATTTACACAGACAACACCACATTGCTGTGGTATCTAAACAAGCAGGGAGTGTCCAAGTCATACCTCCTCTGTAGACTAGCCCTTCTGGTATGGGAACTAGCCACCTCAGAGGGAATTACTCGGCGGGCTATCTACAGTCCCTCTCTCCACAACTCCCGGGCAGACTGAGCAGAACCATCACAAACAACCATGAATGGATGCTTCACAGAGATGTCGTCCTGGATCTGGTCAACAGGTGGGGTACACCTCAAATATACCTGTTTGCCTCCTGCATCAGCAGGCAGCTTCCTGGCTTTTGCACCAGGATAACAGACCCCCAGGCACTGGCAACAGTTGCCTTCATAATCTCCTGGAAGGGGAAATGGCTGTATGTCTCCCCTTCCCACTCATTCAGAAGGTCCTGCTGAAAATCCAACAGGGCACTCCAAAAATCTTGTTGGTGACTCCCTACTGGCCCAGACAGCAATGGTTCCCCCTACTACTACAGTTGTCCAAGGGCAATCACCACAAGTTACCCCCCAGAGTGGACCTTCTCACACAATACAAGGGATCCCAGATTCACCCACAGTGGCAGCTTCTGCACCTCACCCTGTGGCTGTAAAATCCTGATCACCTTCAGACACCTTTACAATGAGTATGTGCTCAATGTCCTGCAGGAGACCAGGAAACCAAATACAAGAAAATCCTACCTTTCTAAGTGGAAAAGATTAACTTTATGGTGTCACAAAATACAGCTGGACCCACTTTCTATTGAGCCCCCTGTAGTCCTGTCTTGTGTGTGCTACTGCAGACTGGTTTGGCTTATTCTTCCATCAAAGCTCATCTGTCTGCAATTTTAGCATGCCTTCCTCTGGATCCCCCGCTAGCATCCAGACTTCCTTCTAAGCTGTTACTGAAGGAGGTACTTCACCTCAGATCTCTCAGGAAAGCGTCCTTTCCTCCTTGGGATCTTAACTACATGCTTGAAAAGCTAACGCTCTCTCCCTTTGAGCCAGCAGACAAAGCTTCTCTAAAACATTGCACATGGAAAACGGTACTGCTATTGGCCTTGACCTCAGCCAGAAGAGTATCAGAGCTACAAGCCCTTATGGCTATTCCTCCTTCCCATCCTTTGTGCCCAAGGTGGTGAATGACCTGTCCCTTAACCAGGCCATACACCTACCTGGCTTTTTCCCCAACCCACAGGGGGACAATGAGAGAGCACTGCACTCTCTGGATGTGCACCAACAACTCAGGTTTTACCTGCATAAAACCAAGTCCATCAGACAGCCTGACCAGCTTTTCATATCTTTCCACCCTAGAGCCCTGGGGAAGGCAGTGTCCAAACGGACCATATCTGCCTGGATCTTCAAGGCCATCACCTTCTGCTACCAACTCCATGGTAAATCTCTGCAATGTGCAGTAAAAGCACACTCCACCAGAGCTATGGCCTCTTCTGGAGCCTTCTTTAAGGGCCTGGATACCTTTACTGTTCTGGAGACAGCTACTTGGTCTTCATTTCACAGCTTCACCAAGCACTACAAACTAGCCCACATCTGTAGATCCAGGGCAGGGTTTGCCAGGGCTGTCCTTCACAGATTCCTGGAGTCTACCTCTAGAACACTTCCCCATTCACAGTGAACTTTGGCACTCGTCCATATGTAGAATACTGCGACATTGGAATAGGACATAGAAAAGTTGTGTGAAATCTTTACCATATCCATAGATGTCCTTCTCTTCTATGTTGCAGTATTCCTTCCCACCCTCCTTCCCCTCCTGTTAGGTTGCATTTCCTTTTCTGGGGAGCACTGGACTGGCATTGCCCTTATTAGGACTGGCTCCGACTGGGGCTTTCGGTTCTGAGGGCTGGTGTGTGCAGATTTCACTTTTATGGCCCACGTTTCACTCAGCCACGTCAGATGTCCCACGCATCTCAGAGGGACTGAAAACTTTTGTATACTGACCGTACGTGGGCGAGGAGTAAACCCATATATAGAATACTGCAACATGGAAGAGAAGGACATGTATTGTTATGGTAAGATTTTACACACCTTTTCTGTATATTCAAGACCTGTTTCACTGCATGCCCAGTGAAAGAAATGCCATTTAATCTTTCCTCAAGATGCTCGTCAGTTCATTTTACGAGCCACTATTTCTGTCTGCTACAATTTTTTACTGGAACCTTCATTTGTCCCATCTTTTTTCAGTATAAGCTTTTTGTAGGTACCTGGGGAAATCAACTAATGTGCAATAATGTATTAACATCTGCTTAGTAAGTGCACCTTCTTCAGTAATAAAGGTTTCAGATCCTTACCTGGCATTGTGTTTTAATGAAAATCATAACTCATCAGTGCAGTTTAAGCAGCTGTTGAATATACCACAGACTGGAACTGTTTATCTTTGGTCAGGTTGTGTCTTTCATACATCAACTACTTGAAACTGCTCCACTTGTTGTTAAATGTATTACATTGTCATAAAGAAAAGTGTATGCAGGCATTTTTTAAGGCAATCTTTGGTTATCCAATAGCTTACTACTGTTTTGTTTTGTAACTTTGAGTGGCTTCTTTCAATACAAAGCATTGTACATCTCTGCCAAATCAGGCATAAACTTATTTTGGCACTTCCACACCTATCTGAATATAATTGCATCAATTTTTTACAAATTCTGTTGCTGCTGCTGCTTGCCCATTAGAAAGTTCATTTGGTGTATATACTACCTTGGTGCAGTTCTAACTGATGTTGTCCAGCAACAGCTTCATTTAAACCAGACAATGGCAAGTTTAGTTTGACAGCAAGTAATGTTGAACTTTTCCGACAGTGGTAGTGCACTTACTGTGTTTTTCGTTACGTCATCTTCTATCAAACAACAAAGCTTTTATTTGCATTTGGCTGTCTTCTCCATTAATTTGGAAAAAATGTTAAAGGAGGAGTCCTTCTTGGTAACAATCTGAAGTGTCAGGAACATAGAGACTGTGACAACAAAAATGTTTGCATATACCAAGTATGGGATAGCCATTTCCCAGAATATTTTCCTTTCTCTGAGGTATGGCGAATTTGTTTTGTGTGCATGTGTGTGGTGTGTGTGTACGCACGCTGAGGGGTTGTGGTGGGTGTGTGATATATAAATTTATATATATGTGTGTGTGTGTGTATATGTATGTATATATATATATATATATATATATATATATATATATATATATATACACACACACACACACATATATATATATATATATATATATATATATATATATATATATATATATATATATATATATATATACACACACACACACACACACACATATATATATATATATATATATATATATATATATATATATATATATATATACATATATATATATATATATATACACACACACACACACACACACACACATATATATATATATATATATATATATATATATATATATATATGTCTATATTGAATCAGCGAAAGCTGATTCATCAACCCTATTTAACCAAAAGCTGACCATCCCGAACACCTGGAACAGCAATCCCCCCACCCCACCCCAGGGAAGAAAATCACTGGGCCGGTTTCGGGAGTTTGCAGTTTCCTCCACTGTGGTGCGATCCTGGAGTTGGTATATTTAAGTAGGGAGGTGTGGGGGGCACACAGCCCCCCACATTAAATACTGTCGTGCCCCCCCCCCTCCCCGAGGAAAAAAATCGATTTTGGTTAACTAGGGTCGATGAATCAGCGTTTGCTGATTCAATATAGACCTCTCTCTCTCTCTCTAGATATATATATATATATATATATATATATATATATATATATATATATATATAATCAGACAAATTCCCTTTTCCCCAATGTAGTGCGATATCTCTGAGTGAGAATATTAAAGTAGGAGGAGTATGGGGGTGTAGGGGGTCTTGCCCCGCCCTGCATAAACATGAGTAGTTTTTTTATTTTTTAATATTTTGGGTGTTTTTTGGTTTTATTTTGCGCGAAACTGCATTTTTGATTAATGCACTTTCGTGAAAGTGTTCAGTGGTTTACGTTTCAGTGAGTTTCGGAGTCTGAGGGGGTTCTATGGCTACAGGGAGCCAGCCAGCAAAATACCAGTTTACTATGGTGGAGCGTAGGATTGCAGGCATATGATAGGACAGTGCAACACTGTAAAGGGGCCAGCAGTGCAAAGGCAGCTGGGATCTCAAGATGGTGAATGGGGTAATGTATTCCCAGATAGGCTCATTCCCCTCAAGCGTTTGTCAAGGGTCACTTGAAAAACTAGCTTGAGTCTTCGAGAGGGGAAGAAATGTGACAATGGAGGTACTGCCAGGCCAGCTATTTGGACTTTTGTAAATAATTGTCATTTGTGAATATCAGCATGATCTACATAAGATGCTTGCGTTACAAATGTATTACAACTGTATGTCACATAAGATGGTTTGTACAGACGTGTGCTGAAGAGATATTTTCTAGTGTGTGCTTGAAATGTATCCACAGTTTACCCTGCTGGAAGAGAACAGAAATGTGCATACACTGTTGTAACTATTTAAATGTATATATTTTAATAGTGCAAACTGGAATACAGGAGGTTAACTTCAGAAAAATAGCTAAATTAAAGTACTTTATGGCTAGGCCATAAAAATGTTATCTTTCAGTTTCAGTGCAGCAATAGACAATGTGTAAACTAGGGAGCTTTCTGTTGTCTTGGAAGTGTGTTTTTGTTTTATGACTTAAAGGATCTGCCTTAGATCTGATGAAAAGCCATTGTCTATGTATTTTCACAGGAAGATGCTAAATGCTACCAGCTGCCATCAGTGGTGGTTCTGAGCCTGGGAACTAGTAGTCAGATGACAAAAAATGTCATTCTGGCCAGCTAAAACAGCAGTAATATTTGAGATATTAAGAACTCGCTGTGTGAGAGCATTCTGTATTCTGTCTTGGACCTGACAAGATCCATTCACCACACATCTGCCTTGCTCTACATTAAGTCTAGGGAACAGTGTAGTTCTGTTAGATATAGTCAGGAATATAGCAACTCTTAGTTTAGATATTTTTCTTTGAGACGGTCTTGCAATGTTTTAAATATTTCCTGTGATTTTGTACTCTGTAAATATATATTTTTGTTTTAATATTTATTATTAAATGTATTTAAACCTTTCATTGTGGATGATCTGTCTAGAGATATTTAAGTTCTGAGAGTACTTGCATACTTATTTGACACTGTGTGGGCCACTCCTAATTGCCTTGCTCAAACTACCAGTTGTATTAATAGTAACATTGCACAGTAAGATTTAACACCCTTTAAGGGCCTTAACGTAGCTGATAAGGAGTGACTGGTGGCAGTGATAGCTACCTTATAGTCTGGACAAAAAGGGGCATAGCTAGTAGGGGTGTGTGTAAATAAATCAAATCTCAGAGTGCATGTGTGTCAGCTGCTTGGGCAGGGACCATGAAGCACTGGTTGGACAAAGTGCTGGAGGTTTTGGTTTGGTCATTCAGCTGAGATCTCATTTCTATAGCTGTGCCAGTGGGGAGTTTTATTGGGGATCTGGAGAAAGGAGGGAGAAACCAGGCCCGGACTGACTGTGGTCTCTGTGTGCTCTTAAGGGAAATTGCACTTGATGCAGAGAGACGCATCTGGAAGTGGTGTGTTTGTACTTGTCATCCTCCCAGTGTATGTCCCCCCACTGGTGAAGATCGGGGCTCCTTGATTACTAGTCCAGTGGTGGTGCGGCACAAGTGACCTAACCTAATAATTCTGCCACTCTTGGTAGCCTTTGTGATGTAACAGTTGAGACAAATACAGAAAACAAAGGCAAATCATTATTAAACATTTTCTCTGTATGTGAGGTGCTTAGTGTTCTATTACAGGGAAGGTAAACCACTTTTTGGAAAGAAAAACTTGACTTTTGGTTGCAGTTCTCCTTTAAGAAAGTAACTTGTGTCTCCACTCAGTTGAAGCAAGGTTTTTATAAAACTGATGACGTGTTTGCCCACATCAAGAATACTTCATGGCTCTAGCTTTCATGATCTGCTTTTTACCAGAAGCAAGGGTAGTGTGCAAATGACAGCAGCCTCAGCAACTATTAAAGAGCATATTAAAGTAAACTACAGACCCTTTAAAACCCTTAAAAATACCATGCATTTTCTGCCAGCAAAATAGTGTTTTTGGAACTCAAAATTTGACTCTGGAAATGCCATTCATTGCAAGAAGCCCATAAAAGATTCTAACAGTGGATACATTCTGGTACTAGCAGCATTACCAAAGCATCCTTCGCTCACTCCAGTTGCGCATTTAACACACTGCTTACATCAGTCTTCCCTTTCACAAGACTGTGGTATTGCAAGGGTTGCTTTTGCATCCAGGCCTCATGTCCTTCACACTTTGCACAGGGTACTCACTGCTGTTTCCAGGGCAGTGTTTCACTCTCAACTAATGTCAGGCATAAGACCTTCAGTAGGAGTTAGAAATATGAAAACATTTTCCATAGCAAAAAGTCAGTTTGTCAAAAACTTGCGCATTTCCAAAGTTGCAGTAGGAGGTGCACCAGTTGTTTAGTACATAATCTTGTTTAGGTCCGTCAGTTCTGTGAAAGCAGACCTCTTAAATACATTTCTTGCATTTTCTGTAGTTCATGATGCTCACCTGAGGGGAGAGGTGAAAAGAAAAATGGCATTCTCTGAAGAAATAAATTTGGCAAATTTTGCAAAAAAAATAAGCCTCTGCCATTACACAAGTCTGGGTGTGTATGTATATAGAAAAGCACACACACAGGGCTGTGCCATTAGGGCAGAACCCCTTTTGACACGTAGTGGGCTCTGTCACTTGAGAACCATACACAGTGGGCTTTGCCTACTGCCTGCAGCTTCCTGCTTACAACCAAAACTGTTGCTACATATTGGGAGAGCATGGATTTTAGACAGCTGTGACTCAAATTCTTTAAACATTTAAAATATGATTTAAATTGTAAACAGTCAAAGAACTGAAAATTTGCTTAATTTTATGTGAAGTTTATGTTTCAGAAGTTTCAAGCATATATATGCTAGTATAGTCTCTGATTTCTAGTGATCTTAAAGCCCAATATTTCTTTAACAAATGAGTCCTGCAGCTGCACACCCCCATTCGGAGAACATCAAACATGTACCTTCCTAGCCTTGTGAACTGAATTTTTTGATTGTGAAATTTTTTTAAACAAGTTGTTTCAGTGAATTTGAATTTCCTCTCTTGGAAAAAAAACGTTTCTTTTGACAGTAATTTCTCTTCAGATTTTTTGAACTGCAAGTATTAATGTTCAAGAGATCCTACACTGTATGTCATAGTGATGTTTGAGGACTAATCCATCTTTTATGCCTGAAATGGTTTGTTGTCATTTTGAGGAAGTCTACGCTAACATTTTTTCTCCAAACAGGACAGTCAAGAAAAGTACTATTCATCTTTGGACATGCATGCATGATGTGAAAAATGGGTGATTTTATTAAAAAGAAACTAGACCTAACTGTTAGTCCTCATATTTGCTTGCGCACATTGTACTGATTTATAGATAGATATATATATATATATATAGTGTGTGTGTGTGTATATATATATATATATATATATATATATATATATATATATATATATATATATATATATACACACACACACACACACACACACACATATACATACAGTAGATGCGTCATATCAGATCTGCTGTCAGAGCGGATTCCATTAGAACTGGTATCATATATGTACTTATTTTTGAAGTGTTGGCAGAAGTTGTGTGAAACTGTAGCATGGATGAATGTACATACTTCTAGCTTGAAGTGAAGCAGGACCTACAATGGGAAGGCAGTGTTACAAAGAATGCAGATTTCACTGTCCACCATTCTCTATTAGTCATATAACTTGAATTGCTTTAATTTTGTGTATTCTTTTGGTATTTATTATTGATGGTTTGCACTTTTAACATTTTTTTATCCCTTTGAAGGTTTCTTACCAAGGTGCTAAGTATTTCTGTGGATGCTGTGTTTTTCTTTGCATTATCTTTTTTTTTTTATTTGGTTAAGGTAAGATTAATCGTACAACTGCTTGAGATTTTTCTGAAGTCTTAATGCATGCTGTATTATGATTATGATAAAAGGTATATGGGCATACTCATCATAACATACCTTCAGTTTAAACCTGTCTGAATTCTGTCCCCTTTTGTATTTATAACACTTGAATTGATGTATAATACCGTTTGGTTTCTTAGCTGTATCTTCAGTGTTGGCATTTATTATTCAAAGTTGCATTTTTCTTTTGTTATCATAAGCGACAGTTTGAAGTTTCTCATAACAACTGAAAGTACAAATGTCACTGAATTCTAATCTCTGCTTTTGGCTTGCTGGGAACGATGTTCAGATTGAGTAGTTTTTTGTTATTGTCTGACACTGATGTGTGCTTTTTAGGGGGTGTAGGCCTAGTTCTGAATGCACACTGGATGTTCTTCGTGTTTCACTGTTGCAGTCATTACATTTGGGGGTAATCTGCTGGCAGGTTGCCCTCAGTTGGCCTGAATTCCAAAGTCTTGGGTCCTGTGTCGGTTGCGGTCTTCTCTTCCATGATGTCAGGTCGTCAGGGGTATAAAACATGCAGCCGACGCCATTTTCTTTAGTCTTTCTTGCCGCGCGGTGCCCGAAGCAGAAGCATTTCGCAAGGGTCGGTCGACTACTGAAATATTCGAGTTTGAGTTTCCGAACCGAAGTCTTCACTAAAGCTAAGTACCCCGTTGTTGGGGAAACTTTTTTTCTAGCTTTTGAAAGATGTCAGAAAAAGTTAATAATTGTATTACTTGTGGGAAGCAAATACCTCATAAGGATTTCCATTTATACTGTATTCCTTGCCTAGGCCTTGATCACAACGTGCCTGGCTGTCTGTTTTGTGCTAGATTTAACCAACACGCTATTAAGCGTCTGTATATTTTTGCATCAAAGTATTTTGGAAAGAGATTTAACTACCCAGAAATGTCATCTATAGCAATCCGACTACTGGAGTACATAAAAAACGCAAAGAAAAGGGCAGAGAAAGGCAGTCGAGATCCAAAACCAACGACGAAGCTTCTCTTAAGGCAGTCGCCAGTACTCAGTGAGGTGCTTTCGCAGCCCCTGATACCTGCTACCTTTGAGTCGCAGGCCTCTACCGACACCCATGTGGAGTCCGGCATGCCGCAAGATACTCAAGGTGTTGGACCGACGGATGTATCTCCCTTGGATGGGTCCGGAGCCGCTGAGCAGGCACAGGCTTCTGATGGTGTATTCAGACCTCAACATTTGTATATCAAACCAACGACAGCTGCAAAATCAAAGACAAAAGCAACTTCTAAAACTAAAAAGACACCTGAGCCACTTGCACAGGCCTCTATGCCTAAACAAACAGATTATCAAAATGGCTGAAGACCTTATTACGTTGATCAGGGGTACCCATCCCCCTCCAGATAAGAGGCCTAGGTAAGACACTGATTACGAATCTTCAGATCAGGTTTCTATTTCTTCGAATTCCTCTTCTGATCAAGAATTATCTTTACCTCCCTATGAGGATTCTGATGCTGAGGAGTGTATTCCGTCTGCATCTCCTCCTGAGGATTATTCATTTGGAGAAACCTTGCATACTTTGAGGGAGCATTTTCACTGGGAGAGTCAAGACTTTTCAGAATCAAAAGAGGCACAGGGATTTCCTTCTCCCTCAGCACAAGCCTTTGGCCATTCCCCCTGTTTTAGAGATTGTGGATGATGTGTTTTCGGAGTCAAGCTTGACCCCTGACTCCTTACCTCCGGCTCCCAATAAGCCTGACAGAAATTACAGGGTCCCCTGACTCTCAAATTTTTATTTAGAAACCCTACTGCTTATCCTGAAACTATTTCACAGGGTCCAAAGGGAGTTAAAGCCTCAACAGCAAAAATTCCTACTCCCTCTTAGAGATTTAAGGGCACTGGACAGATGGGGAAAGAAAGTTTATACATCTGCAACCTTGGCAATCAGGGCCTTAAACTGTCGATTTCATATGCTTAAGTACCAACAACATGTTATGGGATTGCTGAAACAGAAAATGATTATTTCAAAATGGTCAGAAAATAAAGAATTGCAGGAATTATTGCATGCAGCTGAACAAGTTGAAAAGCATACTTTACAATGTGGTTTTGATTCTTTAGAGGCCTTCTGCAGGGCCACAGTTACTGGATCTGTGATTAGGAGGCATGCCTGGTTAAAGGAACAAAATTTGCCTGATCATGTTAAAGCTAAATTGCTAGATGCACCTTTACAGCATGATTCTCTGGTATTAAGGTAGAAGAGGTTTTAAAGAAAATGGAAGGCAAAGCCAAGTCTATGCAAACTGTTAAAGACTTCTTACAAGTGCAGCCACCAAGATTCGGTAGACACTGGCCTACAAAAAATTGGTCATTTCCTGTGTCAGACAGAGCTCAAAGGGGCAAATCCAGACGACCTAAGGGTTCCAGATACCAGGCGCAAGACTCATACAGGCCAAAGCAATGGGGCACATCCACCTCCAAATCTGGAGGAGATAAAGCGCAAACATATAGAAAGCAATCTCAATGACTTCCGTCTGCCTACACCAAGCACTTATCTTTTTGGCAGCACCCATAGGGGGAAAATTAGCACTTTTTGCTCAAAAATTGGCAGTTAATAACCCAGGACAAGTGGGTACTAAACATTGTATCACAGGGTTACAGATTCCATTTCCACACACTGCCAATGGTAAATGGTTAGCCAGATCTGCCAAAAATTCAATGGGCAGAGGCACAGAAACAGGTTATGTCCCTCATGGATATGGGGGCCATTCAGACAGTACCAGAACAGGAAAAAGGGCAAGGTTTTTCATAGGTTCATAGGTTGGTACTAGGCTGTCGGCCCTAAGACCTATGCAAGCCTAGTCATAACAATTCCCTGGAAATTTTTTCCCGCAACATTTACTTCTCTGGGCCCCTGTCTAGCAGGGCGACTGACATGATCCCCAGGGTGAATTTCCTATCTCCCATCCAATCATCAAGGTTCCTTTTGAAGAGGGCAAATGAGGTGCTCTGCTTGACATGTATGGGCAGTCTATTCCAGAGTATGGGGAGTCTCTGTGCCAGGAACCTATCCCTCCAGCATGTTTTGTTCATGGTGATGATAAGGTTTAGATCCCTGGAGTGTGTGGCTCTGAGGGATTGGGATTTCTTTAAGTGGAGCATGTCCAACAGCTCAGGGTTTGACATGGCCTTGTATGTTAAGCAGAGATCACCTCTGAGTAGACGGTATGCCACAGAGTATAGCTGGAGTTTTTTTTTAGACGGTTAGCATATGGCATCTGCTTTAGGCCTGTGATTCTTTTAATGAGGTATTTCTGTGGCCTTTCCAGCTGTTGCAGATGTCTTGTGAGGGTACATACCAAATGGGACATTATACTCTATAATAGGTCTAATGAGGGATGAGTACAGTGGGACAATGACCTCCTTTTTTCTGGATGAAAAGCCCTTCGTGATGAGGTGTGCCACGTAGAAGATTTTCCTGACTGTTGTGGCGATGTGGTTCTCGAAAGTGAGACCACTGTCCACTTGTGTCCCTAAGTCTCTCATCACACTTTCGATGTTTAGTGTCCTGCCACCTATGTGGTAGTTTTTTTCCAAAGAGGATGACTATGCATTTCTTGGCATTAAGCTTGAGCCCATGGCTCCGGCACCAGGCTTCTGTTTCTGTAAGGCCCTTTTGTAGAATATCCACATCATTTGGGGATTCAATAATGGCTCCCAGTTTGCAGTCATCTGCAAACTTTGTTAGCCAGAATCCCTTAGTGTTGGTCTGTATTTCAGAGAAGTAGTCCCAGGACTGAACCCTGAGGTACTCCACTTGTCTGGAGTTGGCTGCTTTTACAGTCTGGGTTCTGTCGGTAAGCCAGTTGGCAACCCATCAAATGACGTAGGGATTTATGCCCAGCTTAGTAAGATGTCCTTCTAGGATGCATCTGCAGTTCTAACAAATGGGTTGTCCTGCCTCAGGCAGCCCTTCGGTCGGCCGGATTCCAAAGTCTGGGTCTGGCCTCGGCTGATGTTGCACTTCACCCGACGTCATAGCTGCAGTTCAGCGGGTATAAAGGCATCAGCCGACGCCATTTTCCTCCGTCTTTCTTGCCGCGTGGCGCCCGAAGCAGAAGCTGTTCGCAAGTGCCGGTCGGTCAGAACCAGAGATTGCTACTACCGAAGACTTCTAAAAAGCTAAGTACCCCGTTGGGGACTCTTTCTTGCCTCAGCCGATGTCAGAAAAAGTGAATAACTGTTTAACTTGTGGGAAACAAATACCTCATAAAGATTTCCACTCTTACTGCCTACCTTGTTTAGGCCCAGACCACGACGTAGCAGCTTGTCTAGCCTGTGCTTCTTTCAACCGACGGACACTTAGACGTCGGTCGGAGTTTGCAGAGGAGTTTTTCGGCTCCGCTTTTGCTTACAACATGCCGTCGGAGACTCCGACTTCATAATTAGCTAAAAAGCGCAAGGAAAAGGACCGACACTCGCGGTCCGCGGTTTCGGCCGAAACCGCGGTTAAGTCAACAGCGAGTGTCTCGGTTTCAGCTGAAACAGAGTCCTCTGTTCTTCCTTCGGCCGAAAGCTTGCCTCCTACCGAGACCTCATCCAGCATGGCTGAATCTGCTACTGAAATTCCACCTGCTCTTACAGGTTCACAGGATTTTTCAGATACTATCCCTTTAGATATATCTACTCCTGCACGTGGAGCTGCTAGGCCCCCTGCATCCATGTCAATTAAGGCTTTTGCCAGGGCTAAAGCAGCAAAATCAACCAAGACCGTGCCTGCTAAAACCCCCTCTCACAGGCCTAGCTCTAGTACTCAAATGCTTAGTCTAGCAGAGGATCTCATTTCTTTGATCAGGGGATCCCAGCCTCACCCTGACGGGGCCTCTCACCCCCCTCCAGAGAAGAGGCCTAGAACAGAGCCCCCTGAGCCAGTTTCTACAGATTACTCATCTGATGATTCAGAAAATACAAACCCTCCAGAAGGCCCTTATTCTCCATATGAGGACTCTGATGCAGAAGACTCCATTCCTTCTGCCTCCTCCTGAGGAATTTTCTTTTGGGGAAACCTTGCATGCTATGAGGGAACAATTTCAATGGCAGGGCCAGGATTTTTCAGACTCTAGGAAAAGGCTTAGGACCTTTTTGCATTTGCCACAACATAGGCCTTTAGCCATTCCTCCAGTACTTACAGTTGTGGATGATGCATTTAATGATGCTTGTACTGCTCCTGATTCACTTCCTCCGACCCCTGCTAAGCCCGACAGATACTACAGGGTTCCGGACACACATTATCACTTGTATAAGGCTCCTTTTGCAGATCCTGAAACTATTTCACAGGGCCCCAAGGCTGTAGCAGCTACCTCTGCCAAAAAACCCCTCCCCTCTGAAAGGGAATCTAGGGCCTTAGAGAGATGGGGTAAAAAAGTTTATACTTCTGCTACTCTTTCGGCTAGGGCCTTAAACTGTCAATTCCACATGATTCAGTATCAGGAATTTGTTAGATCAGTTAACTAAAAAAACTGTCCTCGCCTGAACCTTTAGACCGAAAGTCTCTTCAGGAAATAGTACATAACATTCAGCAGGTCAGTAATCATTCCTTAAAATGCGGCTATGATGCACTGGAGGCTTCCTTTAGATCAGCTATGACTGGTACAGTGATCAGAAGGCATGCATGCTTAAAAGAGCAGTCCTTACCAGACCATGTAAAATCAAAGCTCCTAGATGCTCCCATGGATAAACACAATTTGTTTGGCTCCCCTGCACAGCAAGTGCTGAAGAAGGTGGAAGAGAAAGCAAAATCTGTCCAGACAGTCAAGGATTTCTTACAGGTCCAGCCTCCAAGGTTTAGTAGGAACTGGCCTTCCAAGAATTGGTCCTTTCCAGACACCACCAGAGCACAGAGAGGCAGGAATAGGCCCAAGAGGCAGAGGTCAATCCAGAGGTGCCTACAGGGACGCCAGTGGCAGCCTAACAACCAGCGAAGTACTGCCACAGATCCAGCCACTACCACTTCCACAGGACAATCACAGTGACTTGGCTCTGAAACCGCCTACCAGGGAACAACTAGAAGCACCCTTAGGCGGAAAGCTAGCCTTATTTTCAGTAAACTGGCATTACATTACAGTAGACAAATGGATTTTACAGACAATAGACAAAGGTTACAGGTTTCACTTCCATACTCTACCAAGGAAGAGAGGAATGCCAAACCTACCTCCAAATCAAAAGACAAACGCTCTAGAACAAATAGACCACTTAATCAGGATGAGAGCTATAGAAAAGGTACCGTATATGGAACAAGGGCAAGGATTTTACTCCAGACTTTTCCTGGTGCCAAGAAAGGAAAACCAATGGAGACCTATTCTCGACCTGTCTGCTCTGAACACATATCTCATTGTTCCAAAATTCAAGATGCTGACCCTACAGCAGCTTCTTCCCATGCTGGGCAAGGAGTCTTGGCTGGTAACTCTAGATCTCAAGAAGGCATACCTGCACGTCCCCATACGACCAAATTGCAGAAGATACCTCAGATTTCTTGCAGGATCAGAGCATTATCAATTCTCAGCATTGCCTTTTGGCTTATCTACTGCGCCCAGAGTATTCACGAAATGCCTGGCATCAGTAATTGCTCATTGCAGGCTTCAGGGAATTCAAATTTACCCTTACCTGGACGACTGCCTGTTACAAGCGGACAACAAAACAAATTAACAAAAGATTTGAAAAGGTCATTCATCTACTGCAAGCCCTGGGATACACAGTCAATATAAAAAAGTCAAGGCTGATACCATCCCAAAGGATAACTTTCTTGGGTGCAGAACTGGACACATCAAATCAAATGGCATCCCTCACAGCAGAAAAGCAGAAGCACCTTCCACTCTATTTCATGGCATTAACAACGCAGAACCAGCTTACAGCAAGGAAAGTCCTGCAAGCCCTGGGTTACATGGCATCCTGCATAATATTGATTCCACATGCCAGACTACATATGAGGAAGTTGCAATGGTACCTAAGGAATTTATGGTCTCAGCACAAGCACAGCCCAGAAACCCAAATTCCAATAATTCCATGCCTGAAGCAAGAATTCCGATGGTGGGCTCAGGCCTGTCAATTGAACAAAGGACTGCCCTTCCACAGCCCTCAACCAAGCCAGACTATCACCACGGACGCCTCAGACCTCGGTTGGGGGGCACACATGCTGGACAAGTGCATACAAGGCTTATGGACTCAAGACCAGCTGAACCTACACATAAATCAAAAAGAGATGCTGGCAGTAAAACTGGCAATTCAGACATTCAGACCGTTTCTTCAACAGGGTCAATTGCTGATAAGGACGGACAACACCACAGTTATGTGGTATATCAACAAGCAGGGAGGCACACATTCATATCCTCTCTGCTGGATGGCAATGGACCTCTGGAATGTGGCCCTGAGCCTCAACATTCAGCTCCATGCAATATTTGTGCCAGGAAAAGAAAATATACTAGCAGACATCTTAAGCAGAACTACCACGGATGCCCACGAATGGATGCTGCATCCAGACATCTTCAAATCCATTACAAGGAAATGGGGACTACCAGAAATAGACTTATTCGCATCCCCACACAACCACCAATTGAAAAATTCTGCACAAGGACATACCACCCACTTGCTTGGAAGGTGGACTCCCTATCTTTCAGTTGGGAAAACCTGACAGCATATGCATTCCCACCTCTTCCTTTGATGCACAAGGTGCTATTGAAGATCAAAGAAGACCACCCAAGGATCATCCTGATAGCTCCAGACTGGCCGAGGCAGCATTGGTACCCATTACTGAGGAGTATGTCTCGGGAACACGCATGGCCTCTACCCTAGTTCCTTTACTGCTAACACAGAACAACTTCAAAACCCTGCATCCAAACTTGAAAACACTGCAGCTAGCTGCTTGGAACATTGCATAAGACAAAATAACCCAGATTTATCTCTAAGGGTTAAAGACATTATCTTGGAGGCTCGCAGACCCTCAACAAGGAAAACTTATTCAGCAAAATGGAAAAGATATCTCATTTGGAGTGCAGCAAAAGGAGAAAATGTATCACTGGTAAACATAGCTAACATCCTGGAATACTTAGCAGAGCTTTTCCACAATGGCCTGTCCTACTCTTCCATTAAGATTCATGCGTCAGCTTTTTCAGCAGAATACAACATGGATCCTCCAGTCTTCTCTCATCCTCTACTCAGGCAGTTTCTGAGCGGAATTAAAAATGTAAAGCCACCAAGGAAGCCACCATTGCCTACATGGGACTTGAACTTTGTGCTAGAAAAGTTGACACTCCCCCCTTTTGAACCAGCAGCAACAGCAGAATTACAGTACTTATCATGGAAAACTGCTTTCCTGCTTGCAATCACTTCAGCAAGAAGGGTTTCTGAATTACAGGCATTAATGGCAGTACAGCCCTTCCTAATCTTCCATCAAGATAGAGTGTCCATGAGAACTAATCCTACTTTTATGCCAAAGGTGGTCTCCAGGGTATCTTTAAACCAAGCAATCCACCTACCTACATTCTTCCCCAACCCACAGAACAGGGGAGAAAGACTACTACATACCTTGGATGTGCATAGGCAATTGCGCTACTACCTGGACAGAACCAAGAACAATAGAAAAACTGACCAGCTTCTGGTAACATATGCAACAGGAATGGAAGGAAAAGCAATTTCAAAACAGACCATCTCAAAATGGATAGGAAATTGCATTAGATTTTGTTACTCTTATCATGGAAAGACGACTCCAGAAAACATCAGACCTCACTCCACAAGGGCTACAGCCACTACTACAGCTTTTTTACGAGGAGTGACTACCAAAGACATTTTAGAGGCTGCTACTTGGAGCTCCGTGCATACATTTGCCAAGCAATCTACCCTTATACTCCAGACCCCGAGCAGGTTTTGCCACTGCTGTTTTGCAAGGGATCTTAACTACACCATAATCTTATTAGTACCTCCTCCCCCAGTTTGGCTATGGTATTCTACCCATTTGTTAGGACTGCAGATGCATCCTTGAAGGACATAGTACAGTTTTGTACCTACCATAAATGTAGATGTCCGAGAGGTATGCATCTGCAGTCAGGATTACCCACCCTCCTTCCCCTCTGTGGTACTCCTAGGGTATTTGCCCATCTTGTAGCTAGCTGGGGGAATCTATTATGGTGTATTTGTTTGTATATATGTATATACATGTTTATTTCTATTTGCTCTCTGTTTGGAAACATTTGCATTTATCCAAATTTAGCCTTCCTAGAGGGCACCTGGCATCTGGGGCAAGAAACACTGAGGAAAATGGCGTCGGCTGATGCCTTTATACCCGCTGAATTGCAGCTATGACGTCTGGTGAAGTGCGACATCAGCCGAGGCCAGACCCAGACTTTGGAATCCGGCCGACCGAAGGGCTGCCTGAGGCAGGACAAACCCATTTGTTAGGACTGCAGATGCATACCTCTCGGACATCTACATTTATTTTAGGTACAAAACTGTACTTTTATCTATGATTCCAGAGTGGGGGATGGTGTCGAAGGCCTTGGCGAGGTCCAGATAGGCTGTGTGGACCTCCTTACCCTCGTCCACAGCTCTGGAGACTACTCGAAGAAGTCAGATTCAGGAGACAAGATCTGCCCTTCACAAACCCAAACTGGGTGGGGTCCAGTGTCTGGAGGTTGCCAATGTCTTTGTAAGTTCCATGATAATGCGTTCCATGCCCTTGCAGATCAAGCTGGTCAGACTGATGGGACGGTAGTTCCCGGGATCCAAGGTGGCTCCTCCCTTGTGGAGCGGGATAAGTGTAGCTGTGCGCCACTCAGTGGGCACGAAGCCTGAGGTGAGGCTATGATTAAACATGACACTTAGGTGGGGTGCCAGTTCATTTTGTAGTTCATGTAGTACACAGCCTGGGATGTCATCCGGTCCCATGGATGATGTATTCTTAGCTTTGGAGCGTGCTGTTTCTACCTGTGTGGCTGTGATTATCGGAATTTGGCAATCTTTTGGTATTGAGATGGGCCCTTTAGGGGGTGAGAGGGGAGTGAAGTTGGCACTAAATCGATCTGCTAGGATATTGGCAATATCCTTGGGATCAGTATATTTAATGCCATTCTGTTGTAGTTCAGAGCAGATCTGAGCATTGCCATTTAGATTCTTGACATAACTATAGAATGCCTTGTGGTTGTCTTTGGAATCTTTGGCAATTTTATTTTCGTAACTAACTTTTGAGGATTTTGAGGGATCTCAGCTTCTTACTGAGGCTGGTGAGGGAGTTTTTTGCATCCTGGGATTTTCCTCTTTTCTGCAACAGTTTCTTCCTTCTGTTGTATAGTTTTTTATAGCAGGGGACCACCAGATTGGCTTCCTTTTTTTGGAGAATAGCATCTTGGTTCTATTTGGGATGGCATGGTTCATGCACGAGTGGATGTGCTTGTACAGTGCCTTAGTGTAGGATTCTGCAGTCGAACTTCCAGCCAGATCCCGTCTGCGTGGGTGTTGTGAAGTTTGTCACTTCAGACTTCAGTAGCATGAAGTTGGCTTTGGAGAAGTTTTTTTTAAGGAGGTTTCCTTACTGGGGGGTGGGATATGGATGTCAAGGGTGATTTGCTTATGGTCAGAATTGACCAATGAGGGGGTGACCTCTGGTGTGGAGCATCTATCTTCCATGTTGGTAATGACCAGGTCTAGGATATTGGAGCCCCTGGTGGGACAATGGATCAGTTGATCCAGGGCATTGGAATTTATGAATTCTAAGAACCGTTGGGAAAAGGAGTTGGTACCAGAGTAGTTTTCCCAGTTAATGGCAGGGTTGAAATCACCTAGTATTAGTGTGTTTGGTTGTATCTTAATATTTTCCAGTATGTTTAGGAAGGTGTAGTGAGAATCTTGGGGGTATGGTGGGGGATCTGTAGCAAGCTACAGTTTGGATTGCAGTCTTACCTAGTGTTGCACCTGGAGAATTTCAGATGCAGTGTGTTGGGCAACTAGCCTGGAGGTGTGAACATCCTTGGTGAATATGGACACTCCTCCACCTTTAGTGTTTCGGTCTTGGTTTTGTGGCCAAAAAGTGTGGTAAGAATTTTAGCCTGTTATTGCAGGGGTGCTCTCTGGAGCCTTGAACCAGGTCTCAGTCACTTCACAGATACCGATGTTCACCATTTTTAGGAGTGCCTCGAGAGAGTGCATTTTGAGGTTTAGACTTCTAGCATTGAGTAGCATTACCTTCAGATTTTGCATGCTTGTATCTGTTACGGTGGTGGTTTTATCCTTTGAACCTTGCCTAAAAAAGGCACTATAGGGGTGGCAAGAGCTTTAGCAAGTAACCTGAATCCCAGGGGTGACAGGTGCAGACCATCTCTAGCAAAGCATCGTGGTTTGTCGATCATGTCTTCCCAGTCAAACAAATACTGGATCCCCCTTGAATGACACCAGAAGCTTAGCCAATTTTTGAAGTCAATAATTTTGTCCTTATACTGTGGTATCATTCTGGGCGAAGGCAGGATGCTATTCTGGGCTAGGGTCATACCTGCCTGGGTCACATGATCCAAGAGCTCTTCCATGTCTCTTCATGTAGTCCAAGGAGGTACGTCTCAAGTCATTTACTCCAGCATGGACAATGACAGAGTCGTATTTGTACTTGTGGAGTGACTTGAGTGCATGCGTTATGTGGCGGATCCTGGCACCCGACAGGCAGCTGACTGTAATTTTCTCCTTGTTAAACCTGGTGAGTGGGACATCAGTGTGCCTGATTATAGAGTCACCTATCACTTAAGTGTTGGGTACATTGTCTTGCCTTAGGGGCTGTTGTTGGGTGGCACACTGGTGTTGTGAGCTATGTGTCACTTTGGTTGTGACTGGTGTTTGCGTTTCAGCTTCAGAGGTCCTTGTTGCTTGGGCAGGTTAATGTTAAGGGCCTCCGCATATGTGGGTTTAGGGTTGCTATGTGTGGGAGTTGATGGTGTGGGTTTTGAAGGGCTATGAGTTGCTAGAGGTGTTATGCAGGTGTTAGCCTTCTCCTCTTGACTGTCTAGCACAGTCTTGACCGGAGAGAGCTTTGCTTCCATTTTGGCTATGTAAGTGCATCTCTCGTAGGTTGTAGTATTGGGTGGTAGGAGGAGAGAATTGTCTGTGTACATGAGGCAGTTGCCGCATTGCCCCAGTATGCCCAGATTCACCAGGTGGACAGGAGAAACCTCCGGAAACTGACCCTAGAACATGCCTGTTTAGGTGCTTTTTTGTAAGGTTTAAGAGTTGTTTTCCCTTACCTTTGCAAGGTACTTTGCAATTGTAGGCTTAGTGCCTATGATTAAATTCTCCTTATTGACAAGGAGAGCTGAGTGCTTGTATCAGTTTCAGGCTTCCTAGTGCTTTACAGCAGGTTCTAGAGCAAGTGCTAGTCACAGGGATTCAGATTTTAGTTCTACTACTGAGAAACCAGCTATTTTTAAGGGAAAATTTGAAGAGCAGACTTTCTGGCAACTGGAATAGTTTAACTGTAGCCTCGTAGTGCTGCATGATATGGAAAATGTGCAAACACACGCGTTTTTAAGCCAGAAAGTTGAAAGGGACAGAAATCAGCCCAAAAAGGCCAACAAAATTACAACTTCAGAGCTGGAAACCACTCCTCCAGCGCCAGACAGGCAGCACAATGCTCACCAGTCCCACTGGTAGGCAGTAGGACTTCACTCTGCCACAGCAAGAGTTTGGAGAGTTCTGAGCACAGAAAATAAAGTCCTGAGACCAGCAAAGCCTGGGATATGGACTGGCTAGAAAAGGTGGGAAACAAGCAAACAAGATATATATATATATATATATATATATATATATATATATATATATATATATATATATATATATATATATATATATATTTTTTTTTTGTTGTTGTTGAAACAGGCTAAACAATGCAATAATACAGTAAATAAACAGAAAAGTCTAACACACTTGTGTGTAGTCCTAAACAGTAAATGCAATTAAAACTCTATAAAACTAGCAATTTAAAACTTTTTAAATGAAGCAAGGCAAGTGCACAACTGAAAAACGATTTAAGTGGCAGTAATACAGCAGAATAAGTAGCTAGTCTACATATACAGAGAAGTCTATATATACAGAAAAGCAGCTAAAACACACAAATAGTCAGATGCAGTGCAACCTAGAGCACTTGAGTTGTAGCAATGTTAAGGCAATTAGTTATAATAAGTGCTCTAAAATATACTATAGATTTCCAAAATGTTTGAGAAGCACAGTCAGAACATAAGGTAATTCAGGCAAAAAAAAAATTTTTTTGAAAGGGAAAAAGGAGAAACAGAAGGCTTTATCAAATGTTCTATCTGTATTGGGTAGAATGAGCTAATGACACTAGACTGGGAGGAGTGTCCCAGAGCAGATTTGCAGATTTACAGTAGGGGCGGGCAACTGCAAAGCCACCAAGTATAACAACAAGACACCAACAGGGAGGATGGGTGGGGACACTAAAGCTATTAGCCTACAAAGCACTAGAGCAAGCCACAACATAAAAGTTTTTAACCGATAAAGATTTGTAAAGATACAGAATGCTTTTAACTGCAAACAAATCAGTTACCCGTGCAGATTGCAATAAAAGTGCTATATATAAATTGCTAGAAACAATAAACTGTATAATCGAAAAAAAACAGGATACTTATATATCTCAGCTAAGAGTTGGAGTCAACACCTCTCATCCACTCTGCTCAGTGTGTATAGACAGAAACTCTCTCAAAGTTAGGGCTTAAATACCAGAACAACAACTTTGTGTTTTTAGAAAAAAAAAAAAAAAAAAAAAAAAAAAGCTAAGATTTGTAAAGATACAGAATGCTTTAACTGCAAACAAATTAGTTACCCGTGCAGATTACAATAAGTGCTATATATAAATTGCTAGAAACAATAAACTGTATAAATCGAAACAAAACAGGATACTTGTATATCTCAGCTAAGAGTTGAGTCAGCACCTCTCAGCCACTCTGCTCAGTGTGACTGTTCTTGGTACCTAGAAAGGACAAGGCCTGGCTGCCAATACTGGATTTATCGATTTTGAACACATACCTGGGCATTCCAAAATTCAAAATGCTGACTTTGCAGCAGCTTCTGCCCATGCTGGGCAAGAATGCTTGGCTGGTGACTTTAGACCTAAAAGAGGCATTACCTGCATGTCCCAATAAGACAGTCGTACAGAAGATACCTCAGATTTCAAGGCTGGCTTAATACATTACCAATTCTCTGCACTGCCCTTTGGCTTTTCTACTGTGCCCAGGGTCTTTACAAAGTGCCTGGCACCAGTAATTGCATTTTGCAGACAAAGTATACAAATATATCCTTACTTAGACGACTGTCTCATTCAAGCAGCGAACAAGGACACTCTTCTTCGACACCTGACATTTGTAAAAAGTCTCCTAACATGCCTAGGGTACACCATAAACGAAAAGAAGTCATAACTGGTACCCTCTCAAAAGATAACATTCCTGGGTGCAAGCATGAATACAACTGCCCAGATGGCTTACCTCACGCCAGACAAGCAAAGGCAACTGAATACTTACTTCAAACTGATGGCAACAAAAACCCAGTCTTCTGCAAGACAAATTCTGCAGGCTCTGGGCTTCATGGCATCCTACTAATTCCATATGCAAGACTGCATATGAGGAAACTTCAATGGTACCTAAAAAGTTTATGGAGTCAACATTCACACAGTCTGGAAACAATGATTCCTCTCATTCCCTGCCTGCAACAGGAGTTTCTATGGTGGGCAAAGGCCTGTCACCAAAATGTGGGACAACCATTCACTCAACCCCCTGCCAGCCAAACCTTAAGACACATCAGATTATGCCTGGGGGGGGGGGGGGGTCACATGGCAGGAAGATGCATTCAGGGCATATGGGCACCAAAACAAATGCATCTACATATCAACCAGAAAGAGATGCTAGCTGTTCAAAATGTCCTAACAGCCTTCAAGGATTTACTTAATCCAGGACAACTACTGATAAAGATGGACAACACCACAGTCATGTCGTATATAAACAAGCAAGGGGGCACACACTCATACCCCCTTTGCAGATTAGCCATGGCACTGTGGGACACCGCTTTGACCTACCAAGTACATCTTCAAGCTCAATTCCTGCCAGGAAAACGAAACACTCTGGCAGAAGATTTAAGCAGAAACCGTATGGATCCTCACGAGTGGAAACTAAATCCACAAGTCTTCAGCATGATAACAGAGAAATGGGGGAGTCCAGACATAGATCTGTTTGCCTCTCTGCAAAATTATCAATTGAAAAGATTCTGCACAAGGACTTAAGCATGGAAAGTGGACGCCCCATCCTTCAGTTGGAAAACCTATCAGTTTACGCCTTTCCTCCTCTGCCTCTTCTACCCAAGGTGGTCCTAAGTCAGACGAGAAGCCAAAGATGATATTAATTGCCCCAGACTGGCCCCGCCAATACTGGTACCCAATCCTAAGGAACTTGTCTCAATACCCAGCTTGGCCCTTGCCTCAAAGACCACAACTACTGTCCCAGCAAAACAATCGGATCCTGCACAGTCAACTACAGACACTGAACCTGGCAGCATGGCTAATCATGTAATCATACAAACGACACATCTCAGTAAAGCAGGGATAGATGTCATTTTGGAAGCCAGAAGGCCTAGCACTAGAAAATCTTATGCTGACAAATGGAAGAGATTCTGTGCTTGGAATCAAGCACAAGGAACTGATACAGCAGAACCACATATTCCTCAGATATTACAATACTTAACTGAGATGCTTGACAAAGGCCCATCTTTCTCATCCATCAAAATCCATGCCTCTGCCATTTCGGCTCATTGCAATACACAGCCATACCAATCTTTTCTCATCCTTTACCAAAGCAGTATCATAGAGGAGCCAAAAATTTCAGGCCTCCTAGAAGATCACCATTACCTGCATGGGACCTCAAGTATGTGTTGGAAAAGCTCACCCTGCCTCCATTTGAACCAACTGCTACCGCTGATATAAAGTTCTTATCATTGAAGACAGCTCTGCTACTAGCAATTACTTCAGCAAGAAGAGTTTCAGAGCTACAGGCCCTCATGGCTGTAGAGCCTTTTATCATATTTTACCCAGACAGGGTGGGTCTGAGGACAAATCCTACTTTTATGCCTAAGGTGGTTTCCAATGTGGCTCTTGACCAAACAATTCATCTGCCAAATTTTTATCCAAATCCGCAGAACAAAGGGGAGAGAATTCTGCATTCCTTGGACGTACAGACAGAGAAGATTCTACTTGAGCAGGACTAAAACTCTAAGAAAAACTGAGCAATTACTAGTGTCATATGCTGCGGATCAGAAGGAAAGGCTATTTCGAAGCAGACAATTTCAAAGTGGATAAGCCACTCCATCCCTTTCTGCTGCTTACACCATAGTAAACCTGTGCCCCATGGCATTAGGGCTCATTCCACCAGAGCTGCAGCTACTTTAGCAGCCTTTCTCAGAGAAGTACCAACCAAAGACATCCTAGAGGCTGCTACTTGGAGTTCTGTTCACACCTTTACAAAGCATTACCATTTGCCTCTCTACTCTAAGTGCAGTGCTGCAGTACCTTATAGCTGCACCTAGGGCTGTTTAGCCCCAGCCTCCCAACCATAGCTTTGGGATTCTATCCAAATGTAATGACTGCAACAGTGAAACATGAAGAACATAGTACAGTTGTGTACACTTGCCATAAATGTAGATGTTCGAGTGTATTCATTGTTGCAGTCTAGGTTACCCTCACGCCATCCCCCTGTCACTCTACAGTTTATCTTTCCTTTATCTTCTACAACTTATGTGGTGTATTTGCTTGTAGATGAAGGTAAAGTTTATATTGATGCATGTATATGTGTATATAATATATATATATATATATATATATATATATATATATATATATATAATATTGCTACCTTTTTGGGGGCACCTGACATCGAGGGCAAGAAAAACGATAATGGTGTCGGCTGCATGTTTTTATACCCCTGACGACCTGACGTCATAGAAGAGAAGACCGCAACCGACGCAGGACCCAAGACTTTGGAATTCAGGCTGGCTGAGGGCAACCTGCCAGCAGATTACCCCCAAATGCAATGACTGCAACAGTGAATACACTTGGAACATCTACATTTATGGTAAGTGTACACAACTGTACTTTCCTGCTAGATAATTTGACTACTGATATGGCTTTAGTTAGTGGCCACTTCCTCAGATCATTTACCAGTGGTTTAGCAAGTTGTATTTGGCCAAAGTCTACAGTTTAAGAAAAAAAGACATTTGTGACTGGTCATGATAATGGTTGTTTTGCTTAGTAATGTAATACAATCTCAGCTAGTCACATAGAGTAAAACAGGTGGTGTGTGCCGACAGCATCCAGCAAGGGTAGTGGATGTATGTGCGATTGCTCCATACATTTACAGGCATGCCTCTTCCTTAATGAGTGCGTGTTTGTAGCATTAAATGGGAGTAGCAAGTTCTTTTATGCAGTGTGTTTTGAGCAGCTGCACACAGACTTGTGTTGTATTAAAGGATATAACTTGCAGCATGTTGTATGTCGTACGACTGCAAAATTTGAAACCTTACATTTTTCCAGAAATTTTATGTAGTAGTATATTATGGACCTGCAAATTTAGTATTCCAGACTCTTTTTTTTTGTTTGTTTTTGTTTTTGTTCCCAGAAAAGAGGGCACTTGGCGCCCCATCCTTGATCTGTCCATTCTGAATACCTCCCTGATGGTCCCCAGATTCAGAATGCTAACTTTGCAGCAGCTGCTGCCTATGCTAACAAAAAATGCTTGGCTAGTGACCCTAGACCTAAAAGATGCATACATCCACATCCCCATCAGGGAATCGTGCAGGAAATTCCTGCGCTTCAGAGCAGCATCACAGCACTTTCAGTTCTCTGCGCTGCCCTTTGGCTTATCTACTGCGCCCAGAGTATTCACCAAATGCTTGGCCCTGGCCATAGCATTCTGCAGACAGAGAAGTATACAGTTTTACCCTTACCAGTATGACTTCCTCATTCAGGCAGAGTGCAAAGAAAAGCTGCTCCAGGACCTTCTCTTTGTCAAATCACTCCTAACTTCCCTAGGGTTCACCATTAACTAGAAGAAATCGAAGCAAAACCCGACCAGGAAGATAATTTTCTTGGGAGCTGTGCTTGACACGGCATCCCAAATGGCCTTCCTGTCCCCAGAAAAGCAGAGCTTCCTGCCTCTCTACTTTACCCAGCTGGCTTCCAGAAGTCACCTCACCGCGAGGAAGTTCCTGCAAGCCCTGGGATACATGGCATCTTGCATCCTTCTCATTCCTCTGCCCAGGCTTCACATGAGAAAACTTCAGTGGTATCTAAATCTTTAGTGCCAGCACGGTCAGTCTCTAGAGATCTCTCTCCCTCTGATCCCACTGATCCCATGTATAAGGGCCGGGTTTCTCTGGTGGGCATGGCCTGTGCCCAAGAACAAGGGTCTTCCCTTCACCACCACCCCCACCCCCACCGGCTAGACCATCACCATCAACACCTCAGACATTGCTTGGGGCGCTCACCTAGCAGACTGGTGCACCCAAGGTCTTTGGGATGCCCAGCAACTTCACTTGCACATCAATCAGAAAGAAATTATGGCAGTACAAAAGGCTCTGACATCTTTCAAACCCCATCTCAGGCCAGGGATTCTCTCTATAAAAACAGACAACACCACAGTAATGTGGTATATCAACAAATGGGGGGAGGGGCCCAATCTTACCTCCTGAGCAGGTTAGCCATGAGCCTCTGGCTTAGACACCTCCATGGGTCTACACCTAATTGCTCAATACCTTACCAGGGGTCAACAACACCCTGGCAGACCACCTAAGCAGAAACTTACTGGACCCCCACCAGTGGCAGCTCCACCGGGAAATCTTTCGGCAAATCACTCAGGAGTGGGGGACTCCAGAAGTGGAACTCTTTGCCTCGCACCTCAGCCATCAGCTGCAAAAGTTGTGTACCAGGGAGTATTGCCTCCTAGTGTGGAAGGTGGATGCCTTGACCTTCCCCTAGAACTCCCTCTTTGTGTACGCATTCCCTCCTCTGCCCCTTATTCCCAAGGTACTGATCAAAATAATGGAGGAGAGACCAAAGGCCAACCTCATTGCTCCAGATTGGCCCAGACAGCATTGGTACCCCTTACTGCGCAGCCTGACCTTACAGCCCCCAAGCAGCTTCCCCCGATCTCAGACCTCTTGACCCCGGTGAGGGGGAAGATACTGCACCCAGACTTAGACTCTCAATATTTCAGAATGGTTTATACCTTAAAAGCTAACAAGGAGTCCTTGTTAAGCAGACAGGTTCTAGACATCATCACAGAGGCCAGAAGGTCCAGCCCCAGAAAATCGTACGCAGGGAAAGGGAAGAGATGCTGCTCCTGGAGCCAGTCCAAAGGGGCCAGTACCTCTATCCTTCCATCCATCTTATCTTGGATTACCTAGCCGAGTTGCTCCAAAGTGGCCTGTTTCTCCTCTGTTAAAATCCATGCCTCAGCCATTTTTGCCCATTATGATTCAGACCCAGCCCTCTTCTCTCATCCTTTGATTAAGCAATTCCTCAGAGGGACTTCTAATATCAGACCTCCCATGTCACCCTGGGCCCTGAATTATGTTTTAGAAAAGCTAACCTTACCTCCTTTCAAACCTGCTGCTTCTACAGAATTGAAGTACCTCTCCTTGAAGACTGCCTTCCTACTAGCTATCACCTCAGCCAGAAGGGTATCAAAACTTCAGGCTCTCATGGCTGTTGAGCCCTTCATCATTTTCCATGCAGACAGGGTCTCTCTGAAGACTAACCCCCTTCTTTATGCCCAAGGTGGTATCTGATGTGACCCTCAACCAGGCCATAGACCTACCCACCTTCTTTCCCTACCCTCAAAATAAGGGGGAAAGAATTCTACACTCGCTAGATGTGCACAGACAACTCCGATATTATCTGGACCGTACTAAACCATTCAGAAAAATAGACCAACTACTTGTCAGCTTTGCCCCTGGGGCAGAGGGGAAGCCCATTTCCAAACAAACCATTTCCAAATGGATATCACACTGTATGCATTTCCGCTACAGACTATGAGGGGACCCCCCCCCCCCCAAGTCTATCCGTACCCATTCCACTAGGGCAGCCTTCACTTCCACAACCTTCCTCAGAGGAGTCCCCACCAGGGACATCTTGGAAGCTGCCATCTGGACCTCTGTCCATACCTTTACCAAGCATTACCACCTAGCTCTTTTTTCTAAGTCTAGGGCAGGGTTTGCCTCTGCAGTTATGCAGTGCTTGCTGTCCCATGCCTAGAACTCTAACCTATCCTTCCACCCCTCTCCTCAACTTTGGGAATCCTCCTACAGTTGATGACTGCAACAGTGAAACACAAAGTACATAATACAGTTGTGTACACTTATTCACTGTTGCAGTCCTGGTTTCCCCTCACTCCATCCCCCATATACCATCTTCCCCTAGGGGGACATAAGCTTCCCACTGTGGCTTTTAGCCAGCACGACAACTTTTCCTTATTTCCTTGTGCTTCTGACGGGTTAGGGCAAGAAAAACTGATGTAATGATGTCTGCTGCCTTGCTTTATAGCACTGATGACCTGGTGACAGACTACAGGCGACTGCAGTCGACGCAAAAAAATTGACTCTGGTATTCAGGCTGTGGTATTCAGGCTGGCCGAGGGCTACCACAGCAGGGGATAACCCATAGGTGATGACTGCTGCAGTGAAAACATACATTCATGGTAAGTGTACACAACTGTACTGTTTTGTATTAGCATGTTTTTTCTGAAGGGTATGAAGTTTGAAACTCAAATGTCCTTTTCCAACTTCAGTCTTTAATGATTTGCCACTAATTTGCCAGAAAACTATAATTTTATGAAAAATGGACCATACATTGTGAGGCAAAAATCTGGACATTGTGAAAATTTGTGCAGTTGTGAGGTATGGATGTAGTATGCTCATGCAGTAGCTGGAGATCTGCGCTATGTCACTGTCATTTGCTTTGCAGTGTTGGTTGGTATGTCTGAGTGTTCATTCTGGTAGTATTTTCTGTAAGGATTGAGATATAGCTTGGATGCTGTTATTGGCCTCCAACGTAATATATGAAAACAGTCCTGTCACACTGACTACTTGAATAGAACAGTAGCAGATTTCCTGACTGCAATTAGTTTTTCCTGTCACTTTTTGCCCCATAATATTTATACCATGGTGTTCAGTGCCTCCAGCACCCTGAAGTCCCCCCCTCCCCAATCATTAAAAATATTGGTGACTTATTTTTAATTAAAATGTTTTTCCATACTGATTTCACCAAAATACTCACATCATCTCTGTCCTTGCCGACGTGAGCAGAAGAATTGCATTGAAATGCATTCATGGCCTTGGTGGACTCACCGATGTTCATGCACAGACTTAGTCTGTGGATGTGTTCCTATGCTTTCTGAGTGGTAAAGTGGAAGTATGTGAACATGTCTTAAATCTACAGAGCTTTTCTTTAAGAAGCACTCTCACAAGGGATAAGCTGCTTCTCCCCATAGAGCCAAGGTAGTTTGTACTTACCTGATTTGAACAGGTACTTTAGAGCTGTACAGTTAATACTTGTATACATAAAAAAATCAAAGTAGAAAAGGTTAAATGGGGGGGGGGGGGTTGAAGAGATGAGTGATTAGGATTTTTGGATGCAAATTCTTAAGGAAAATAACCATTCGGATGTAAAGCAACAAAGTTTTCTAAGAATTAAGCCAGTGCAGTAATGGAAGAAGGAGATTTTACAAATAGATATATCCAGAAGTAGGAGACTAAAAAATAGGCCAGACGGATCTAAAATTTACTGGAGGATTTAAGCAAAGGAACCAAGGTATTGGGAGCAAATAACTTTAGAAGGAAAATAAATTGAGATGAGGATGCATAAATGTTTGTATTACAAGTTAAAAACTGCCTTCCTATTGGGGATTGATACTGGAGTATAGGCAAAAAGAAAGGGATATGGGAGTGCTAAGTTTGACCAGATTTGGTAGAGTTTAGAACAGATGCTGTTCAGTAGGGCATACAAATATTGCATGATAACTATAAGAATGATCAAAGGTTGTAAAAAAAATGGGAGAAGGGAAAGGCATTTGTAAGGTTCCCAAGTATGCCACAATGTCTAGATTTAGGATTTTTGCTTGGAAATGCTTGCATGGGTATTTCTTACCCAAGTATACTTCAGGATTTTTCTTCAGGTAGTTAGTAAATGTCATGGTGTGATGGAGAATTATTATTTGGAAATGTAACAGTTTGGAATATTTAAAAATTCTTAACTGAATATTTTGACAGTTTGTGGAAACAAATGATTGTATCTAAGGAAATGACTCTCTTGAACTGGGTTGTAGAATCTGAATTATTTAGATATAGTATGGCCTTACCGATGTTATTGGCTGCCAAAAAAACAATTACTAGTAACTGTAAATTAGGATCTAAACAAACTGAAGTATTGAATGTTGTAAAGTAGATAAAAGAACTAGAGAATGGGATCTTCAAACAAAAAAAAGGAAGGAAAAAAAATCATAGAAATAAATGGTGTGTGTAGCAGCAGCATATGCAGAATGATCAAGAAAATCGTCGCACAAGCAGTATGCAGACAGTGAGAGCCAGTGAGCCCTGAAATATTCCAATGTGTGCTTTAAATCAAGCCAACACGTCCAGTTTATTATACTACAGTACAAGGACCCTTTCTTTATTCAGATAAACGAATGTACTTAAGATACAAGGAAATTAAGGAAGTAAACTGTTTGAAATAGGAAATCTTACATGACATCACTTCCTGGATTAGTGAAGACCACTCCCAAGTCTGAAACACCACACACATTTCAGCACAAAACAGTATAAATATCAAAATATAAAAATACATATAAAAACTGATTGTGCAAATGTCAACACCCTAAACTGTGCATTATAAACACAAGAATAAATATGTATATATAAAAATGTTTTTAAGATGCTTTTGAAAAAATATATATCTATATAAAAACGTATAAGTAAAATATTCATACAGTTAAAAATCCATTAGGAACAAATGAATAAATTTCATGTACATATGCATGTAACAGGTATAAAGGGCATAAAAAAAAATCCATATCTAAAGGGAATGTTTCACCTCTTAAGAGCTCTCAGTTTAAGCAGACTGTTTATGGAAAGGCTGTCATTTAAGCCTGGCCAGTGAGTTGGCATCAAGTCGTAATTGCCATAACAACTCAGCTTTTTCGAGTAAATATGGCCAGGCTGCCCCCCTATTATGTCTTTTTTGGACTTCAAGTACTACAAATTTAAACTGGTGATAGTTATACTCACTAATGTGTCTAGCAAGTGCATTCACTTTACTAGCATCCCTTATATTACTAAGGTGCTCGCTGATCCTATTTTTAAGCTTACGTTCCAACTTCCCACATAAAAACATGGGCAAAAGGAACATAAAGCACAATAGACCACTCTCAGTTAAACTACACCTCTCGGGTATTTTTATTTCCATTCTATTAATTTCACATTCACTGACTTCCAAAATGAAACGGCAAAATGTACATGCCCCGCACTTGATCTGACCCTTCCTGTAGATTCCATCATTATTACGTTCAAAAATGTTCAAGTTAGGGCCCTTCTTGAAAACACACACAGGTTTTTCTCCTAAGATTTAAAAAAATTCTCTGTCACTACTCAACAAATTTCAATTCTTACACCGAATATCTTTAATAGCGTATGCGTCATTTGAGAAGACAATTGAAAAACGTGTGGTAATTAGTTACTTCAAGCCCAGAGGAATGGTGCCCCCTATATATATTCTGGTTATGGACAATTGTTTGGTCATTCACAACCATGTCCATGACTGTTTCACTTATGTTCAACCCAGTCAAATCGGGATGGTCAGTATTAGGGGTGCCCAAAATTGGTGCAAAATACCCACATTGTCTTTTCTCACTAACCTCCTTCATGATGTCAAATTGGGGGGATAACCTCTTAAGAACATTTCCTTCAAGTTATGGCATTCTCTGGTGAAACCTACCCAAGTTGCCACCATTCGTGCTGCATGCACAAATTGCCCCTTAATAACTGCACGTTTCTGAGTGAATGGGTGGCAGCTGTAGAAATGCAGAAAACTATTGGAATATGTTTCTTTTCTGAAAATTTCAGCCACAAATCTCTTGTTCCAGATCTCTCTAACAGAACATCAAGGCAGGAAATTTCATATGCTTTAACACTATGTGAACCTCAAAAAGGAGGTTGACCTGTTAATATAGTTAATGAATTCAACAATTTGGTCTCTAGGGCCTTCCCATAAAATAAACATGTCATCCAAATACCTCATGTAAGTATGACAGAATTGGAAATATGGATTGTTTCAAAGTAGGTTTTTTCCATTCCAACATGACTATATTGGCATGCAGCCCCCCACATGCTGAACCCACAGCAACCCCTTGTGTTTGTAAATAATACTGATTGTCGAACAATATAAAGTTATTTCTCATCACCATATCCAAAATTTGTTCTTACATATTGATTTTGTCCTGGGGTATTCCCTTAGAAAACAAATGATCACAAAACCATTCTTCCCCGATGGAATGTGGGATAACAGAATATAAATCTACTACATCAGTTGTAATAAATAATAAATATGCAGAATGATGTTCAGGAGATTAGTCAGGTTAAATGGAAGGCTGGAATCGAACAATTTATGTAATGTTGGAGTGACAATTTGTTTAAAAAAAAAAAAAGCATACTGTATGTTAACTGAGGAAACTGTTAATCTAAAGTTCTTTTTTCATCCAGTCGAAACTTTGGATCTTGGGTGTGACCCGGATCTGTTCTCAACACCTTCAAACTTGTGGATCCAGGACTGAACTCCTCTCTGGATAATTCCCTTTCTCTCTCTCTTCCCCAGAATACTTTGGATCTTGTTTGCCGTCTGTATGAAATAGTCGTGTGATAGAGCTTTGATATCCTTTTGCTTTTCCTGTTGGAAAAGTCATCTTAGGATTTTGATTTTGTATCTTTTTTTTCCAGTAGATATCTTTCCTGCCTACCCTGACAGATTTTTGTCATTTTTTGTGACTTAAAAAAAATAAGTTAAGCTCAAGTTAAAGTTAGGGTTAAAGTTTCTGTA
Organism: Protopterus annectens; assembly: GCF_019279795.1. Classification (NCBI taxonomy): domain Eukaryota; kingdom Metazoa; phylum Chordata; order Ceratodontiformes; family Protopteridae; genus Protopterus; species Protopterus annectens. Next base: position 1,251,956,722 of record NC_056739.1, read on the forward strand.
CAGTTAGGTCGGTGGTGGTTTTATTTCCTAGGAATACTGTTTGTTAGGATATTTAGATAATTGTGTAGGTTAGATATATATTTAGAATTGAGTATATAACATGCTGCAGTTAGAGATTAGTAGGGCATATAAAATACTGCATGATAAATTTCTGTTAGGCGCTTTAGTGAATTGTATCTTGACAAGATATGTTTCAGAAAAACTTTAAGTGCTCAGAGTCTGGGCACAAGATACTGCTGCAGGACCCCCATTTTGTTTGGGTGCTGTCCATCTGGATGCAGAGTGTGAAGCTGGTGCTCCTTCACTGCCAGGGCTATTCAGGGCCGAAGAGAAAAATCATTTTGAAAGGCCTTTTGCTAGTCCATTCAGGATGTTTGTCGGCCACCTGGTTCTCATTTTTCTGTTAAGTTGCTGACCAGTCAAAATCAATGGAGAAAGAAAAAGCAAAATGACAAGGACAGGGGATGTCTTCAGAGAGAGCAGAACTCTATAGAAATGGCCTGAGAAGACCAGGAAATTATCTCCTGACCCATCAGATTTATTGGGTCTGACACTGAAAAGTCAAAAGCAGTTGGATCTGAAAACTTCACAAATCTGATCTCAGCGTCTTCATTTCTTCCTGGGGCTTGTCAGTTCATGGCTTTACTTGCCTGTTCTACAGGATAGGGGCTAATCCAGATCTTCTTTGGTAGTCTCTTGATCTAGATCCATCTGTTCTTGAATTCTTACCAAGGCCAACGTCAACAGGATGATGCAGAGGTTTCTTCAAACAGATTCAGCTGGGGTTCCTCTTGGTTCTATCCTCTCAGGTCACTCCAAGAGCAGCTCCATTAAACCCTCCATTGATGACTCCTTTACCAGTCCAACTGTTGGTAGCACACTCCTTGAATCTGAGCATTCCCAGGGTACCCACATCAACCCGTATAATGCCTTCCACTTAGACTCTGACTATACCGTAATCTCTCTCTCGACCATGACTCTCAGATTGAGTTGAGAGTCTGAGCTGATTTGTCAGAGCCAGTGTTGGGGGGTAGGATCAACACAAAATCTTTTGGATCTGTCTCTTTCCATTGGATCTTCCACTCTGGACAGCTGGGATCCAGTGTCCGCTTCAGAGTTGGGATGGATCGGTGTCTGAGATTCGGTCAGTACCCGCACCTGGAGACAGCTCTAGTCTCTACCTCAGCCTTTGAGGTTTTTGAGTTGGTACTTGCCATACCAAGAAAAGGGGTACTTCCTCCTTGCTCAAACTCCGTCCCAACCTCCTCTAGATACTGCTTCAGTCTCTGCTCTTCATCATCTGTAGAGAAAGCCTAAGCAGAAACTCCCTTCAGTCTCTGCTCTTCATCATCTGTAGAGAAAGCCTAAGCAGAAACTCCCTTGTTGAACTCTTGTCTGATTCGGACCCATCACCAGAAGCTTCCCCTAGACAGGACCATTGGCTGGAGACGTGTAAAAGAAGGCACATAGTCATCACCAGAATCTCTCATGGAAGAGAGAGAGTTGGATGAAGAGGAAGGTTACCCTTCATTCCCCCTTCGGAGATGTCACATTTGGCAATATCTTGGAATCGATGATACAGAAGGGAAGCTGGTCCACTGATGCAGCTCTAGAAAAGTATGTGTTCCAAGAGGTTCACCTGCCTGATGCACTCATTTATTTGGTGGCTCAAAGGGCCTGGAAGGATCCTGACATGGTGGAGCTAATCCCCCCCCCCCCCAAAAAAAAAGGATAAAATTCTAGCAGCACTTAAAGGGCTTTGGACAGGTTTGGTAAACAAACTTGTGCTTCAGTGTCATTTACTCTTAGAACATTGAATTATCAACAGAGAAATTGACTAGGGCATAAATTTCCCTGAAAACAATCGGGTTTTCCCAGGTGTGACAGCTTTAAAGATGATACAAATCCAGTTAGACCTGAAGTAAAGTTCTCCGTTTTAAAATGCAATGGGGATACTAATATAACCAGGTGTTTTTTTTTTCTTGTTCACCCTTCTCTTTTTCTTTGTTCAGTTTTGAGAAATGTAGACACTGCAATGAAAAAAAAAAAAGGAGGGGAGGATATGGGGGAGAATGGAAAGGTCTGGTTAAGAGTGTATGACGAAAGAAAAATCATATGCTTTTCCTATGCTTGCATAGGGAAATGACTGGGTAAAAACCCTAGGCATTATCCAGTAACAAGTTTATTACAAAGCATATAAATAAAAGAATATTAAATATTGTAAGGCTTTTTTTTTCTGATGCACAATATACCCTTAGTTGTGTGTCTGGTTTGCATGTCACTAGAAGATAAAGAGAAATGGCTTGGAGAAAGTGTTTACTGAAAACATTCAAGTGTTTTCTCTGCTGTGAGAGTAATAAAGCTATACAAACTCAAATAGTACTTTCTAATAGCACAGGCTGTACCATGTGTCTTAGCATGACTAACCTTTCTTTTTCGTTAACTTTAGCCTGTCCCTGTAGCTATCGACTTAGAACATATGTTCTTATTTGGAAGCAAAAATGCCAATATTTGAAGATGTACATAGTTCTGTGTTATTGTTAACGTCATAGGTTTTAGGAGGGTTTTTTGGGGGGATGTTCTGTTTGAGGGCTTTCAAAAAAAACAGATATGCAAGATGTGACATAGGCACAAATGGATATGAAATGAAACAACTGCCAGACAGTATATACATGCAACATAAAAGTTGGAATTGGACATTTAGCAAAAGAGCAGTTGTATATAAAAGGTGGTAATAACTATATAAGAAAATGATGCTTTCTGTAATGTCTTTCAATCTGAATGGTCTTGCAGATATAAAAAAGAAATAGTGAACTGTATTAAAATGTAGAGTGCTACAGGAGACACATGGAAAGAACTGAACTTGTGAATTTGATAAAGGTTTTCATGATGGTTATTCAGAGGAATGTCTGGGGAAAAGGAAAAGAGGAGTACTTGTATTAATATTAATTGCAAGAGGAGCTGCAATAGTGTTAGAGGGGGAAAAAGAATCATGGAATATGCATAGTACTAAGGGGCTACTGGCTAGGGAGGAGGATTACACTGGCATGCATTTACATTCCCCCTAAAATTGCTATAATGGAGCTTAAGAAAATTCTGGAAGAAATCTGCTTTCAGCAAGGAATATTACTTATAGGTGGAGACTGAAGAGAAAATATAACAAAGGAAGCCAGATTTTTGAAACAATTTATGAAAATGGTTGGCATGGAAGATGTGAATTCAGTACTAGAAGTTTGGAGTGAATTTACATATTATTCACAGATGTACAAAAACTGGGCTCGGCTAGCTAGATTTTATATCACAGGAACGTATGGATTTAATTGAAGGTCTTGAAACGCACCCAGTAACTATTTCAGATCATGCACCAATAATTAAAATAAAAACACAAGGTAATGAAATAAAAATGAGACCCTGGCACTTTCCCACCTGTCGGTTGAAAAGAGAGAAATTTAAGGAATGGGTTGTGGAATTCCGGAGCTACTAGAGACTAACAGAATTATCTTCTGAAAACGTAGCTAAGGAGAGGGATAAAATTAAAGTGGACTTTAAAACTAGGTTGGAAATAAAAGAAAGGGAGATATGGTTAAATAGTAAGAATTATTTAGAGAGATTGACAAATATTGAAGTGTTGCAAAATGGGGAGTATCTCAGAACAGAAAAGGAGCAACTGCAGATTGCTCAACAGAAAATAAGGGATTACCTCGATAATATGCACAAGTTTAGAAAGATTGCTGTTAAGTAACTTTTTTTTTTTTTTTTTTATAATTCTAGAGCACAAAAACTTTTAGCACAACAACTCGGACAACAGAAAGTGGAAAGGGCAGTTGCCAAGCTTAGGGAGCATATAACAAGGAAGATGACGAGAGACCCTGTAGAAACAGAAATATTTTGGAAATTTTATTAAAATTTGTATAAAGCAGAGAAATATGGAAATCAAGAAAAGGTACAACTGGAAATGTTTATGGAAGAATTAAATATGCCAAAGTTAGAGGTAGATGAGTATCAATTACTAACAGGATAGGAAGGGATGCGATAAAAATGGCTATGTATAACCAATCTACAGGGAAGTCCCCAGGAATAGATGGTATTCAAGTGGAAGTTAGGTTAGAAAAAACTGATGAATATCTGGAAGGTTTTGTTTAACATTATTAAGAGGAGAAGTATATCAGCATCCTGGAGGAAGGCGGTGGTAGCAGTAATACCTAAAGAGGGTAAAGATCCATTGGATCCAGCTTTGTACAGGCCCGTTTCCGTACTAAATGATTAATGGTGTTTGTCTATAATGGCTAAAAGAGTGGCAAAAGTGATACCAAAACTGATGGATATTGATCAGTGTGGTTTTGTGGAGGGGAGGCAAACATTGACAATATTAACAGAACACTGATGATCCAGAGGGAAGCGGAATGTAAGAAAGTACTACTTTTATTGGTGGGTCTTGATGCAGAGAAACATTTGACAGAGTAGACTGGGACTTCGAGCAGGGCAATAGAAGTATTTCCTTTCCCTGATAAAATTATAAGGTTGATTAGAAGAATAAATGAGGGATCGGAGGTGCAAATTAAAGTAGTTAGTCCTCTCTGATAATTTCTGCTTGAGTAGAGGAACCAGGCAGGGTTGTCTGCTTTCCCCTTTGTTTGCATTATATTTAGAACCATTGGCAAAGAAAAAAGGGGCTCAGAAATTCAAGGTTATAATTGGTATGGTGTTCAGGAAAAGCTGGCTCTATTTGCAGATTAGTTATTTTATACATGGCAAAACCAGAAAGGGACACTACAGTGTTATGGAACATTTTTAAGACAGTTTCACATATTCTCTGGATACAAAATTAATGAAGATAAAACAAAGGCAATAGCGTTAAATTATGTGCCTACACATGAATTGGTCCAACAATATCCATATTTACGGGGACATGATAAAATGAATTTAGGAGTATGGATTAGAAATGAGACTGTGCTGGCAGCTTAAGGATATGTGGGAAGAGACTAAACGGAAGGTAATACAAAAATTGAGAAACTGGAAATTTTGTTTTATGGATACTAAGATACAAGCCATTAAAATGTTTAGTCCCTTTAGTCTTATACACGGGTCAGGCATACTTTTATCAACCAAAGGAGAAGTTGTGAATAGCAATTAAAAAAGAGTTGAAGGATTTTATCTGGAAAGGTAAGACAGCAAGCAAGGATCTAGTGGGATAAGCTGATTCTACCAACAGAACAAAGTGGACTAGGATTACCTAATTTGAGGGGTTATTTTAGAGCAATAAAGTTAAGGCTCTTATACATAGCACAAGCAGAAAACTATAATTCAAAGTGGAAAGGAATGATGTTGACACAGGGAGGAAGCTCAAGAAATAAGGAGAGATTGGGATTTTGGATGCAAACTCTTAAGGAGAAGTCATACAGAGTATTATAGTCATAAAATAGCAGGGAGTATTCAAAGAACCAAACCAGCACGAGAATGGAGAAGATATTTTGCCGATAGGGGTGACTGTGGTAAGGGATACAGATAATAGGCAAGCAGGGGCTGGAATTTCTTGGAAAAAACTAGCAGAGGAACCAAGGTATTGGGAGAAAATAACTAGAAAGGGAAAGGTAATAGAATGGGAAGAAGTGAAGAATTTATTTGGACTGCAGTTTAGAGATTGCCTTCCCTATCAAGAATTGATATTAGAGTATATAGGGGACTCCTAAATGAAAGACCAGCACTGCTAGAGTTTTTAATAGAATCTAGAACAGAAGCTGCAAAGTAATAATTAGTAAAGCATATAAAATATTGCATGATAATTATAAGAATCAATCAGACGAGCTTAGAAAGGATTGCGAAGAGATTGAATAAGCAATCCACAGAGAGACAATGGCGGGATATATGTATATCTCCCAAATATGCAACAAAGTCTAGAAGATTTAGGATCTTTGCCTGGAAGTATTTACATGGGTATTTTTATTCCCCAAGTAGACTCCAAAAAATTATTCCTCAGGTGGATAGCAAATGTTGGAGGTGTGACGGGTAAGAAAGAGGTAGCTGGGAACAGATTTTTTGGGAGTGTAATGAGCTGGTAGACTTTAAGGATACCCTTCAAACTGCTCTGCCTGAGATGCTGGGTGAGCAGATTGACTGGGGATACATTTTTTTGAGTTTTGCTGTAGAATCGGAATTGTCTAGACATAATAAAGCCTTGCTGAGTCTAATTATGGTGGCTGCCAAAAAAGCAATTACTAGAAAATGTAAGTCAGTCTAGACCAACTGTACTACAAGTAGTGAATATAAAACAGAAATAAAACAACTGGAATTTGGGAGGTCTGGAAAAGGGTAGGAGCAAACTACATAGGAAAAAATGAGAATTGTGGGAACAATATATGCAGAGCAGGAACGAGGTTTCAGAGGCAGGATTTGAATAAGCCATATAACTCTAAACCGACAATGACTGGATGGTTTGTAAGTGATGTATGTTTGCAACTACAGTTGTTTCAGTTGTGTCTGTGATATAAACTGCAACTAAGGTGGTATAATTTTGTATGTTTTTCATTTATATAAATGTAAGATTGCCTTTGTTATATGTAAACATTTAATAAAGATGTTTTGGGAGGGGCACTGAATTATCCTGCCCATATGACATGCTTCCAGAGGAAATTGATTAGAGAGCTTACCAATTCCCTTTCTGATAATTTGCCAGTGGGCATCCAGAAAACTGTTTAATATCAGCTGTCAAACCTTGCAATCTTAAACGTTTCCATGTGTCTGCTTTCTGATGCAGCTGATGATATGGCAAGGGCAGCAGGCATTGGCATAGGTATACGGTGTCATGTCTGGATAGGTTTATATGATTTTGTGGAAGGCTTTAAGACATCATTCCTTAATGTCTTTTTTGATGGTTCTACCTTCTTCAGACTGAAGGTTAAGGAAACTCTAACCAGGAGTGAACAGAATAGTAAGACCCTGTCTGCCGTAAGAATCTGCTTCTCCACTCCTCAGAGGGTCTTCTCAAGGAATCAGTGCTCCTGAAGGATTGTCTAGCTTCCATGCTGTCAGCAGTTTGGGGTGCTTATCCCTACTCCCCGAAACCTGGCAGGCCATTACTTCTGACTCATGGGTGTTTGGGATAATAGTCAGAGGATGCATCATTCTTTTTATTTCCCTTCCTCGCATAGAGACAGATTCCATTGGTGCCACCCAACCAAAGGAAATCCACATTAGCATAAGTCAAAAAGCTGTTAGAAAAAAAGTCATCCAGCAGGTACTGCCTGACCAATTAAGATCCAAAGTCTATTTAATGTTTTTAGTTCCAAAAAAGACAGGGAATCAAAGACCAATCTTAGACCTAAGTTATCTGAATCTGTAAAACAGACAAATTTCTGGATGGTCATGTTTCAATCCATTTTGCCTCTGTGAGGAAGGATGATTGGATGTACTTATTAAATCTCCAGGATGCTTGCTATCATAAAAAGATAAACAAGTGATCCAGGAGGTTTCTCATCAGACTGGGAGCCAGTAATTTTCAATTCAGAACACTGCCCTTTGGACTCTTTAGGGGTTATGTCAGTGGTGACAGCTTATCTGACTGCATGGGATTCCAGGCAGGAGCGGCCTTAGGTCAACTGGTGCACTTGGCAAAAGGGCTCCACGGCGCTCCCCACCACACTACCCGGTGCCCCTATCCTAGTTTACATACACCAAATAAATACTGGAAAAAGCGCCCCTGCTAGAGCGGCCCCCTAGGCCACCACAGGCTAATACAGTGCCTCAGCCATTAGTGGGTTACTCCTGGCCAGTGTTGGTCCACAGACCAGTCAGTCACTTCTGTGACTTCTTCTGATGTAGGCCGTTCAGCCGTCCGGGATTGGAGGTTGGCCACGTCTTCTGCGGCTGTTTGTGTCCTAAACAGATGTCTGTGGCTGTTTCAGTGTCCTAACCGGGCATGGGAGAACTATCTTTGTGTCTGGAAAATACCCTGGGAGGTGGCTCTTGGGATAGCCAGGGAAAGAGACCTCTTGCGAGGGGTTAAGTGCCATCTTCTACTTAGTCTTCTTACGGGGAGGTTGCTACAAAGAAAAAAAAGGGTTAGTCATTTTTCATCTGAGGATGTAGTGTCTGTTCATAAAAATGATTTTCTTACCTTATGTAGGAAGTTATTACAGGCAGTTGCTCATGGAACTCAGAAATCCTTACCTGAATGCAGTTTCAAAGAAATTCTTGAAAGTTTGAAAGGGGATTCTGACACTGACAGATGGGGCTTCTTAGGGAGATTCCCAATCCAAAAGTAGTGATTCTGAAGAAAGTTGGTCTTCTCCACCTCCCTTGAAGGAATTTTCCTTTGCAGAAAGTTTTTCCAAGATGGAGGTATTTTTGGGGGCACAAGCAGATGTTCCCTTGAACTGAAGAATATTGTATGTTGCAAGCAGGTGTGCCACATTTTATACCTATCCCTCCTATTTGGCAGCTTTGGAGGATGTGTCAAATACTGCCTGTAATAACCCTGACCCCCAGCCTTCAGTCTCCTAAAATGCAGATAGAAGTAATACCTCTAACAAGTTTGTTGTCTCATCCTAGGCCTGACCTATCTGCCATTTTGACCTATTTGCAAGCTTGAAACTGAATTTTAGTCCATAATAGTCCTTTTTGTGTATAAAGAAGGTGAGGTTTGGTAAGAGAATGTTTTCTCCCACTTTAGCTTACAGATTTCTTCACTATCAAGCACATATATGGAAGTTTATTCTTAGTTATGTAGACAGTTTGAAGGTAGCTGTTGTCTTGACTCCTATTTCTGATCTGGCTCAAGTACCTAAACATACCTTGAACAGTGTGTATAGGGCTACTGCTATAATTTTGATAACGTATGCCTGAGTACATAACCAAAGATGATCTTCGTGTTTCACTGTTGCAGTCATTACATTTGGGTTATCTGCCTGCAGGTAACACTCAGCCGGGCTGAATGTCAAAGTCTTGGATTCCTGCGTCTGATGCTGTCAGGTCGTCAGGGGTATGAAACATGCAGCTGACGCCATTACATCAGTCTTTCTTGCTGCGCGGTGCTCGAAGCAGAAGCAGTTCGCAAGTGCCAGTCGGCTGACTGCTGAAATTTTCTTTTTCAAGTTTCAGAATCGAAGTCTTAGAAAAAAGCCAAGTACCCTGTTGGGGATCCTTTTTCTTGCTCTTAACCGATGTCAGTAAAAGTTAACAATTGTCTTACCTGTGGAAAGCAAATACCTCATAAAGATTTTCATTCGTACTGCATTCCTTGTTTAGGCCCAGACCACGACATCCCTCGCTGTCGGGTTTGTGCCTTATTCAACCCCCAGACTATTCGTCGTCTGTCTATTTTCGCAGCAAATTATTTTTGTACTCTGTTTAACTATCCAGAAATGGCTTCAGTAAGCCATCAGACTACTGATATTCCGAAAAAATGGAAGGATAAAGACGCCGCATAGGTCCAAAACTGCCGATGATGCTTCTTTTAAGCTAGTCACCAGTTCGCCGGTATACAGTGAGGCACTTTCGCAGCCCCTGATACCCGCTACTTCAGGCATCTACTGAGACCCATTCAGAGTTAGGTATGCCGCGAGATGCTTCTTCGACTATGGAACCTGCAGATGTCTCTACCTTGGATGGGTCCGGAGCCGCTCTCCAGGCACTGGCTTCTGAGGGTGTATTCAGGCCTACAGATTTGCATTTTAAACCAACACCATCTTCTTCATCAAGGCCTAAAACTCGACCCACGCCTAGAAAGCAGACGTCCAAACCGCATGGTCAGGCCCATATACCTAAAAACAAATGCTTAGAATGGCTGAAAACTTTATTACTTTAATTAGGGGGGAGTCAGCCTTTCCCCTCTAAGAGACCTAGAACTGATTTTCCTTATGATTCTTCTGATCAGGATTCTGAAATTTCTGTTTCTTCTGATTACCAGGATTTGCCCTTATCTACCTATGAGGATTCTGATGCAGAGGATTCCATTCCCTCTGCTTCCCCTCCAGAAGATTTTTCTTTTGATGAAACCTTGCACACTCTTAGGGAGGATTTCTGCTGGGAAAGCCAGGATTACTCTGACTCCAAAAAGAGGCTTGGGGAATTCTTACTCCTCTTTCAGCACAGGCCTTTAGCTATCCCTCCTGTTCTGGACATTATGCTGCCTTCTTGGAATCTAGCCCGGCCCCAGACACTTACATCCAGCTCCCAGAAAACTTTATGGGTATTGCAGAGTACCTGACTCTCAGAAGTTACTCTTCAAGAACCCTACTGCAGATCCAGAGACCATTTCCCAAGGACCAAAGGGCATTAAGGCTACTGCTGCCGAAAACCCTACCCCTCTGATAGAGATTCTAGGGCCTTGGACAGATGAGGTAAGAAGGTGTACACTTCTGCTAATTTGGCCATTAGGGCCTTAAATTGCCAGTTTCATATGTTAAAGTATCAGCAGCATATTTTGGGACTACTTAAACAGAAAATGATGTTGATTCTTGACTGTGCTGAACATAAAGAATTACATTATTTAATGCATTCTGCTGAACAAGTTGCTAAACCTGTTTTGCAATGTGGTTTTGACTCTTAGAAGCATCTTGCAGAGCTGCTCTCACTGGGTATGTACTTAGAAGGCATGCTTGGCTTAAGGAGCAAAACTTGCCAGATCATGTTAAAGCTAAATTACTGGATGCTCCCTTAAACCAAGACCGCCTGTTTGGCAACAAAGCAGAAGTCTTTAAAAAGATGAAGGAAAAAGCTAAATTAATGCAAGCTGTTAAAGATTTCCTGCAAGTACAGCCTCCCAGATTTAGTAAGCACTGGACTTATAAGAATTGGTCCTTTCCAGTCTCCTCCAGGCCTTCTCAGTCCAAACCCAGGAACAGCAGAACACCTAGGTTACAGTCTTAGGCTACACACAGGCCTAAGCAGTGGGGGTTTCCCACTTCCAAAGCTGGAAGTAATAAGGCACCCGCCCATGGAAAAATGTTGCAATGACTTAACCTTTAATCTGTCCAAGCCCTGCTCAACTGCCTGCTCCCTTAGGAGGAAAGCTCGCTCTGCATGCAAAAAACTGGGAACTCGTTACCCAGGACAAATGGGTTTTAAATATAGTTTTCCAAGGATACAGATTCCACTTCCACACCTTACCATCCCCAAATAGTTGGCGAGACCTACCCCCAAATCAGTGGGCAGAGGCTCAAACAGCAGGTTCTCTCTCAAGTATCAGGGCTGTTCAACCTGTCCCAGCAGAAGAAAGGGGACAAGGATTTTAATCGAGACTTTTCCTGGTACCCAGAAAAAACTGCTCCTGGCATCCTTTCCCGGACCTCTCTATTCTAAACACCTTTTTGGTATTCCCAAAATTCAAAATGCCAACACTTCAGCTACTCCCTATGCTGGGCAAAGATGCCTGGTTGGCAACCTTAGACTTAAAGGAAGTTTACCTGCACATTCCAATAAGGGAATCTTGCAGGAAATACCTATGCTTTAGCGCAGGCTCCATGCACTGTCAGTTCTCTGCACTTCCCTTTGGCTTATCTACTGTGCCCAGGGTATTCACAAAGTGTCTAGCTTTAGCCATTGCATTTTGCAGGCAGAGAAATGTTCAAATATACCCATACCTGGATGATTGTCTGATTCTGGCAGAAATCCAGGACTTGCTATTAAATCATCTGGCATTTGAAAATAAACTACTAACCTAGCTGGGGTACACCATAAATGAAAATAAATCTCACCTAGTACCCTGCCAACAGATTGTGTTCCTGGGAGCAAGCTTGAACACAACTTCCCAGATGGCTTTCCTCACGCCAGAGAAACAAGTTTATTTGACAGCCTTCTTCAAACTACTGGCCACAAAGACCTAGCTATCTGCAAGCCCTGGGGTTCATGGCCTCTTGCGTTCTACTAATTCCATATGCAAGACTGTATATGAGGAAACTACAGTGGTATCTAAAAATTCTATGGTGCTAACATTCTCAGGACCTAGAAACAATGATTCCTATCATTCCTTGTATAAAGACAGAGTTCCTTTGGTGGGCAAAGGCCTGCCACCTCAACAAGGGGCTCCCTTTCAATCTATCCCCTGCCACCCAAACCCTAAAAGACGACACATCAGACTATGCATGGGGGGGGGGGGCTCACTTGGCAGGACAATGCATTCAGGGCAAATAGAACCCAAGTCAGATGCACCTGCATATCAACCAAAAAGAAATGTTAGCTGTATAGAATTCCCCACTGCGGTGGTGGTGCTAGTAGCGTTGTCCCCTCAAGTTAGACGTTGCCCTTCGATTCTCAGTTAGAGCGTCTTCTGTGTGGCGACATGCGTGAATGGGCGTTCCTTCAAGGTTGTGTGTTAGGCCTGGCAAGCCAGCACGTAAAAATCTACTGCCAATCATTAGCGGACCGGAGTTCCACTGTGGCGACTCCTAACCGGGAAAAGCTGAAAGACACAAACAAGCTGTATAGAATTCCCCGACTGCCTTCAAGGGCCACATCCTCCCAGGACAATTATTGGTAAAGACAGACAACACCACAGTTATGTGGTACATAAACAAGCAGGGGGGAACCCACTCGTACTTTCTCTGCAGACTAGCCATGGCTCTGTGGAACACAGCCTTGAGCTACCAAGTGCACCTACAAGCTCAATTCCTGCCAGGCAAGCTAAATTCACTGGCAGACGATCTAAGCAGAAATCTCATGGACCCGCACGAATGGAAACTGGGACCAAAAATGTTCAACCTCTTGAACAAATGGGGGACTCCAGAAATAGAACTGTTTGCCTCCACCCAGAACTACCAATTGGACAAATTCTGCACAAGGACTCCCCGCAGTCAAGCTTGGAAAGTGGATGCCCTGTCCTTTTCCTGGGAAAGCCTGTCTGTTTATGCCTTTCCCCTTCTGCCTCTCCTCATGAAGGTTCTGCTAAAGATCAAACAGTACAAACCAAAGACAATACTGATTGCACCAGACTGGCCACGCCAGTGCTGGTACCCCCTCTTGCGCAGTATGATTTTGCTGGAGCCATGGCACCTACCTCAGACATCTTCCCTGCTGTCCCAGCAGGCTGGCCAGATTCTGCACCCTCACCTTCAAACCCTGAACCTTGCAGCCAGGCCAATTCCTTGAGCTCTCTAATAGCATCTCTCAGTAAGCAGGTGCTAGAGGTCATTCTGGAAGCAAGGAGACCTAGTACTAGAAAATCCTACGCTGAAAAGTAGAAAAGATACTGTTCCTGGAGCCATACCCAGGATATGGGCACTATGGTGCTCAGTTTACCTAATTTTTTTAGTACTTAACAGAAATGCTCCACACGGGCGTATCCTTCCCGTCAATTAAAATTCATGCCTCTGCAATTTCGGCATGTTATAATACTGAACCACCCCTCTTCTGTCACCCCCCTGTTAAAGCAATTCCTCAGAGCGGCTAAAAATTTAAGACCCCCCCCCCCCAGGCGAGCCCCTACTCCATCCTAGGACCTTAACTTTGTATTGGAAAAGCTCACTCTCCCTCCATTTGAACCAGCTGCAACTGCAGAGTTGAAATTCCTTTCTTGGAAAACAGCCTTCCTTCTAGCCATCACTTTAGCAAGAAGAGCCATCACTTTAGCAAGAAGCGTGTCTGAATTACAGGCCCTCATGGCAGTGGAGCACTTCATTATCTTCCATGCAGACAGGGTTTCCCTCAGGACCAATCCTTTCTTTATGCCCAAGGTTTAGTGTCTAGTGTGGCCCTAACTCAGTCCATTCATTTGCTTATCTTTTTTCCTAATCCAAAGGAGAACGAATTCTGCACTCTTTGGACGTGCGCAGACAACTTGGATTTTATTTGGACAGGACGAAGCCTCTCAGAAAATCTGAGCAGCTGCTAGTTGGCTTTGCTGCAGGGGCAGATGGGAAGGCGATTTCAAAGCAAACCATTTCTAAATGGATAGCCCATTGCATTAATTTCTGCTATAAGCACCATGGAAAATCTACCCCACAGGGGATAAGATCACATTCCACCAGGGCTGCATCTACCTCTACAGCCTTTCTCAGAGGGGTCCCTACCCAGGGACATCCTAGAAGCTGCTGCCTGGAGCTCTGTTCATACCTTCACCAAGCATTACCACATGACTATTTTTTCTCAATCCAGAGCTGGTTTTGCCACTGCAGTATTGCAGGGCTTAATAGCTGGTCCTATTGCTCTGACGTCCTCCTCCCTTCCTTAGTTTTGGAAATCTACCCAAATGTAATGACTGCAACAGTGAAACACGAAGAACATAGTACAGTTGTGTACACTTACCATAAATGTAGATGTTCGCGTGTATTCACTGTTGCAGTCCTGGTTACCCTCCCTCCATCCATCCCCCTGACTTCTCTTGGCTCTACCTTTGCTTCTTGTTTTAAGCTTTCTGGTGTATTTGCTTTTTGTTGGAGGTGTAACATATATAATTGCTTCGCATTGTGGGGGTACCTGACATCTGGGGCAAGAAAAACTGATGTAATGGTGTCTGCTGTATGTTTTATACCCCTGACAACCTGTAGTCATGGAAGAGACAGCATCAAACACAGGAATCCAAGACTTTGATATTCAGGCCAGCTGAGGGCTACCTGCAGGCAGATAACCCAAATGTATTGACTGCAACAGTGAATACACTCTAACATCTACATTTAGGTAAGTGTACACAACTGTATTGTTTGCTGATGTAGTAGTCTGACATTTTAAACTCTATTGTAGATAAGTAGGTTTTTCTTTGGCCTTTCTGCTATTCAGGTTCTCAAATTAGATGAAAAAGCAAAATTAATTCAGGGAGTTTCTAATATTTTTTCAAGTATCACATCACAAATTTCCCAAATCCTCTACTTTCTTTAAAAGGCAGAAGTGATCTGTGCCCTTTCATGGCAAACGGGAAACAGAAAGATGGGAGAGGAACAAAAAAGGAACAATATCAGTCTTTCCAAGATGGGCTTCCAAGATGGCTGCACATTGAGTAACAGCTTAACTCTGGCTCTCCCAGTGTGAAAACAGAAACTCAACAGAGAAGGCCAGTATACTTTTGTACTTATGGGTGAATTTCAGTAACTGGGTAGTGAGTGTTCTGCCTGGATGCCTGGAAGAAAATACGGAGCAACTGGGGAAAAAAATCTGCTACAAAAAGTGAGGAAGAAACACTGATTGAGGAAAGTTCTGCAGCTGGTCAGTAAAAAGCAATTCAGCCTCCAGACATGACTACCAGTAACCTGTAGCAAGGTGTAAGGCAACTGCACACAGACCTGGTTAAAATAAAACACTGATGGAGTATATCTACACAACAAAAAGGCTGTAACAAATGGAAGAAGCTTTAAACAGATATTCAGATGAGGTGGTAAACTGCAAAAATCAGAGGTTAAAATGAAGAAAATGCTGGATGAATACGAGACTGCCCAGGAAGAGCTGTTTCGGTAGTTTGAGGACCGAGTATGTGGGGAAAAAGTTAGATTTTCAGCTGCAGTGAAGCTGGAAGGAACAGACTGCTTTAATTTTATGAAAGCACAAATAAGCAACCGGACTGGTATTCCACAGCAGTTGTTAGCTGAAAGGGCACATCGTGTGTATGCTCCAAACCTGGCTATGAGAAAGCAACCTGTACCTTTAATAGTAAAGATGCAATCCTACCAGCAGAAGGAGTTGATTCTGACAAAGTACTAAAAGTGGGAGATACTAGAGTATTTGTGGAGATTTACTCCTCTTATGCATGATATACAATTCATTCCACTATTCAGGGGGTATTGAGACGCAGATGTGAGATTCAAACTGCTGTACCCTCCCTGGAGGGACAAAATCATTTTTGATTAAGTAGATGCTAAGGAGGAAATACAAAAGTTTGTCCAACTAAAAGTGGGCTGTGAAACAAGATGATTTTGCTTCTTGTTCATCTGATAAAGACCACAGAGAGACTACCTGTGAAACCTTTTCCACTGTTTCAATGAAAAATGTTGGAGAAGGAAGGGAGCACCAGAGTTTACTAGAAGAATTGAGAGTACGTTGTAAATGAAGCAGACAGGATTTGGGAGACTGAGATAAACAATAATAACCAGTAATTTAATATGGAATTAAAATGCAATAGTCCTATTTGTGAAATAAGAACAAGAACATCTGGAAATATTGGACTTTTTCAGAATTTGTTGGACTTGTGGGGGACTGTATAAAATATATGCCCCACTTCATGTCAATGTTCAGAAAAATGCTTTTGGGAGGGAAGAGGGGAGAAAGTTAACTGTAAGTAAACATTTTTCTTTCTTAATAGTACTATGCATGTGGTGTATGATTTTCTTTGCATGCTATAAAGTAATATTTTCTCAGTTAGTGTAATGGGGATTAATGTACATGTACTACCGTTATTTTTTTTCCCTTTTTCTCCTTTGTCTTGTTCCTTTTTAAGAAATGTAGGCACTGCAATGGGAAAAAAGCCTGATTAAAAGCGCATGACAAAAGAAAACGTAATGCGCTTTTTCTTATCTTTGGAAGGGGGAATGACGGGATTAAGGACCTTGGATTGATTTATTAACAAGTTTCAAGAGAAGTCATGTAAATGAAAAAAGAATATTGAATATTTTTAGGCTTTTTTTTCTAGCAAATTAATGTATGTTTAGTAGCAATTCTGTGTCTGGCTTTAATTTCTCCATGGAAACAATCTGCTAATGAGAAATTGGCTGTCTGGTACTCTTGTCTCCATGGAGACAGTCTGATAGAGAAATTGGTTACAGACTAGTGGAAAGTGATTGGTTCGCTGGGGAGGGGACTGGCTAGGAGAGATAATGTTCTCTGAAAGCATTCATTGAATTTCCCAGCTGGGAGAGCTATAAAGATGAGACAAAACCAGTTGGCACTTAGTAGAAGCACAGGCTGCACCATGTGTCTTAGCATGGATAACCTTTCTTTTAGGTTAGCTGAAGTCTGTGTGGCTGCCAGTTTGGGAAATTTGTTCCTATTAGGAGGGTAAAACCTCAATATTTGAAGACGTACATAATTTTGTGTGTTAGTATTAATAGTTTTTGGGGGGTATTGTTTTTTTTTTTTTTTGTTTGCTTGTTTGTTTGAGGGGTTTCGATAAAACAGTTTTGTAAGATGTGACATAGGCTCACATGGATATGACAAGAACCAACTATATAAAAATTCAACATGCCAAACGGTGTGTGTGTATGTAACACAAAAGCTGGAACTAGACATTTAAAAATAGGTGTTGCACATAAAAGGTGGAAATAACTTTTTAATACAATGATCCTTTCTGTAATGTCTCTAAATCTCAGTGGTCTCCGATAAATTCAGGGAAAGACATGAACTATATTAAAGAATGTAGACTGCAAATAGCTATGTTACAGGAGATGTTCTTGGAATGAACTGAACACATGAATTTGATAAAGGTTTCAGGATGACTATTCAGCAAAATATCTGGGACAGAGGAAAAGACGAGTACTTGTATTAATAAAAGAGGAGCTCCAGTAATGATAGAAGAGGATAAAGATGATAATGGCAGATTTGTAGTGCTAAGGGGCTACTGGCAAGGGAGGATTACACTGGCTTGTATTTACAATAGATATAAAAGGTTTACACACCCCTGTTAAAATGCCAGATTTTTGTGAAATAAAAAGAGACCACAGTAAATCCTTTCAAAACTTTTCCCACCTTTGTGCCCTATAACCTGTACAATTCAATTGGAAAACAAAAAATCTATTGGGGGCAAGATATAAAAAATAAAAAACGTACAATAAGCTGGTTCCATAAGTGTGCACACCTTTAAACTAATACTTTGTTGAAGCACCTTTTGATTCAATTACATCATTCAGTCTTCTTGGGTACACACTTGCCATCAGTTAGAGTCTCTGATTAACTCCAAATAAAGTTCAGCTGTCCTAGTAGGATTTTCCTGACACATTCTCACTTGCCTACTACAGCAAAAGCCATGGTTCGCAGAGAGCTCACAAAGCATCAAAGGGATCTCATTGTTCAAAAGTATCAATCAGGAGAAGGGTACAAAATAATTTCCACGGCTTTGGATATACTATGGAACGCAGTGAAGACACACTTCATAAAAGGGAGAAAATATGAGACAACAGTGATGTTGCAAAGAACTGGACGTCCCTCCAAAATTGATGAGATGAAAACTGGTCAGGACGACTGCCAAGAGACCTACAGCAACACCAAAGGAGCTGCAGGAATTTCTGGCAAGTACTGATTGTGTACATGTGACAACAATCTCCCGTATTCTCCATATGTTTGGGCTATGGGGTAGGGTCGCAAGACGAAAGCCTTTCTTAAACAGAAAAACATCCAGGCCCGGCTAAAATTTGCATAGTAATACATTTGTCTCCCAAACGCATGTGGGAAAATGTGTTATGGTCTGATGAGACCAAGGTTGAACTTTCTGGCCACAATTCCAAAAGGTACATTTGGTGCAAAAACACTTCACTTCAAAAGAACACCATCCCCATGGTGAAGCATGGTGGTGGCAATATGCGTTGGGGTTGCTTTTAATCAGCTGGAACTAGGGATTTAATCAAGGTGGAGGGAATTATGAACAGTTCAAAATACCAGTCACTTTTGGCCCAAAACCTTCAGGTGTCTGCTAGAAGCTAAAAATGAGGAATTTCACGTTTCAACACAATGACCCAAGAATGGCTTCACCAGAAGAAAATTAAAGTTTTGGAATGACCCAGCCAGAGCCCAGACCTAAATCCAATAGAAAATCTGTGGGGTGACCTGAAGAGGGCTGTGCACAAGAGATGCCTGCGCAGTCTGACAAATTTGGAGCACTTGTGCAAGGAGAGTGGGCAAATATTGCCAAGTCAAGATGTGCCATGCTGATAGTCTCCTGCCCAAGAATGTTGTAATTAAATCAAAAGGTGCTTTTTATATTTTTCCCCCAACATATTTGTTTGTTTTTCAATTGAATTGTGCAGGTTATAGGTCACATTAAAGGTGGGAAAAGTTTTGAAATGATTTATTGTGTTCTCATTTTTTTATATCACAAAAACCTGGCATTTTAACAGGTGTGTAAAATTTTTATATCCACTGTATATTGCACCTAAACTGTTATAACAGAGGTTAAGAAAATTGTGGGAGAAATCAGTTTTCAGCAAGGGTTATTACTTATAGGTGGGGACCAAAATTTAATTTGCAGCAGTGAAGATGTCTGGGGCCACAAGGGAATGTATAACAAAGGAGGGTAGCTTTTTGAAGAAATTTATGAAAATATCTGGCAGGAATGATGTGAATTCAGTAATAGTTCAGGGTGAATTTATGTATTATTCCCCAAGATCTAAAAAACTGGGCTAGGCTAGACAGAATTCACTTCACAGAAGATGTGTATTTAATTGAGGGTCTTGATACACACCCAGTAACTATTTCAGATCATGTGCCAATAATAACTAAAATAAAAACAGAGGGTGATGAAAGAGACACTGGCACTTTCCTGCCTGTCTGTTGAAAAGAGGAATTTAAGGAACGGGTAGTGGAGATTATTCCAGAGCTGTTCCAAGAGGATAAAAAGTAATGCTGAAAATGTCATTGGGGAGTGGGATAAAATTAAGGTGGAGTTTAAAAATAAAAATAGGGTGGTAATAGAAAGGGAGCTGTGGTTAAGTAACAGGAATTATTTAGAGGGACTGACAAATGTTAAAGTACTGCAGAACAGGGGGGTTCTCACAGAACAAGAATATCAGCTGCAGAATGCTAAGCAGAAAATAAGGGATTGTGTCAATAATGTACACGAGTTTAGAAAGCTTGCTGTTTAGCAACTATTTTTTGATAACACTAGAGCACATAAACTTTTAGCACGACGACTCGGGCAACAAAGTAGATGGGGCTTTTTTCAGTCTTGGGGAACCTATAACAAGGAAGGTAACGAGATCCTGTAGAGGTATTAGAAATGTTTTGGAAATTCTGTGAAAGTCTGTATAAAGCAGAGAAATATGGAAATCAAGAAGAGATACAAATGCAAATGTTTATGGACAAATTAAATATGCCAAGGTTTGAGGTAGAGGAGGCTCAATTGCTAACAGTTAAGATAGAAAAAGAAGAAGAGATAAAAATTGTGATTTACAGTAAACTTGGTAGATGTCAGATAACTGTAGATGTTAAGTTGTCCATCTCACCTTCATTCTTGCTGGATGGGTTCGGAGCCGATCCTCGGCTCCGACTCGGCCACTCTAAAAGCTCGAGAGTTGGTTCCACAGGCTCGAGGCTCCCCTTATATCCCACAATGCTAGGCGGTAATACCCCAGATCTCGTTTGCCGCTACAGCGATCGAGGTGTGTTGTTTCTACCGGCTTCAGGTCAGTTCATTTAGATTAGTCTAATAGTTAATTTAAGCCCCTTTAATTTAGTTATTCCCTTAGTTAAGTGGATTTTGACCCTTTCCTACCTGTTTATCCACCCTTTTTTCCTCAAGAACTTATAAGTTCTTTCCTTAGGCCTTCGGGCCCTTCCATCCCCTTTAATAGTGGAGTGTATGTGTTTTTTTGCAGGGATTTAAAAAAAAAAAAAAAAAAAAAATAATCTTATTAGTTTAATTTTAGTTTAAACCTTAGTGGATAGTGTAATCGGTGTGTTTGTGTTTGTGTGGTGATTACACATTTTTTCTTGAAAATGTCTAAGGATTCAAAGGTCTCAGCCTTCAAGAAGTGTGACTCGTGCTGTCAGAAAATGTCTCTGACAGACGGTCACACTTCTTGTGTGTACTGCCTGGGACCCCTTTACACCTGCAGGACTCTTGTGCTGTATGCCATGGCTTCAGCCCTAGAGTCCTGCAGGAAAGAAAAAATAAGCTTATATTACGAGGCTTATTGAAACCTGAGGGTCCCCCGACTCTTTCTTCGGGCAAACCCTCCAAGCCTTCTAGGTCGTCGGCTCCAGCTTCTGAGTCGACACCTAAGGCTTCGAAGTCTGCTACAACATCGGCTCCGGCTGGAGCCGATGAGACTCGAACTCTTATTTCTTCAGTTCCCCCGGCTTCGGCCGGAGCCAAGGTGTTGGAAATCACTGAGTCGGCTCCGATAAGATTATCGGAACCGACAACTAGGAAAAGGTCTAGGTCACCGTCTCTTGGCTCCGTTCATTCGGCTCCAGCATCTCCCTTGCTGTCTGAACGGAGCCATAGATCTCACTCCTCTAGGCCGTCGAGACTTTAGGACCATGACCTTCAGAGGGTAGTGAGTCGACTTCTTAAGTCTGAGGCACTGGCCCAAATGCTTCAGAGCCCGACTCAGCAGTCGATGCTTAATCCTATTTCTCAAAATGTTCCTCCTCCGACTCCTTTGAGTTCGGAGCCGGGGCGTTTCGGACCCGAGACTGTGGCAGCGTCGGAGCCGATACAATTGTCTTCGGCGCCGTCGTCTGCTCCATTTTCTTCATTGGAGGAATCTCGGCGCCGGACTTCCCTCGTCGGCTCCGAGGGGGTGAGTGGCAGAGTGGCATCGGACCCTTGTCCGACCCCGCTCTCCCTCTCGGTGCTTTGGCGCTGGTGAGTTCGGCTCCGACATCGGCCTCGGAGCCATCACTGTCAGTGCCGAGGGAGGTTTTCAGCTTTTCGGAGCGGAGACCTCTGGCTCTGCCTGTCAGGGGTGCTTTCGAGGTCATGCGGAGTGTGTTGGAACCTGGTTCAACTCCACAGTCGGCTCCGTCCGCCCCTCCCTCCTCGGTGCCTCAGGTAATTTCTACTCACTCCCTCATCCCAGACCGCAGAGAGCCAGCTCCTCAAGAATCCCCTGTGGGGATCTCATCCTCTTCCGAGGCCTCTCCTGAATTGGCAGGAGAGCCCCCTAGGAAGAGAAAGTGCAAGAGGAAGCACATAGACTCACCTGAGTCTGTCACCTCTGACACGGATTTAGAGGATTCTGAAGGTTCCCCCCGTTCCCCCTCTGAAGATGTCTCCTTTGCAGACATCCTGGAGATCTTAAAACAGAGGGGGAATTTGGCCAGCCCTTAACCCTTCGGAGGATGAATCTGTGTATCTTGAGGCGTTCGGCTCTCGCCCTTCCACCTCCTGGGTGTCCCCCCCCTTTGACCCCCTTATGCAGGTGGTAGCAAAAAAGGCTTGGACGGCTCCTGACTCTGTGGACCCCACCCCCAGGAGACCTTCAAAGTTTATTACAGCACCAGCAGACAAACAATTTTTGACTAAAGGAGTTTCTGTGGATGCTATGGTGGTAGCTGCTGCCACCAAGAAGGAACTAGCTGATCCTTCAGTGCCTGTCCATCCCCCTAACAAGGAATCTAGGTCTATGGACAGGTACGGGAAGCGGATGTTTTCGTCAGCGACCTTTTCAATGCGTTCGCTGAACTACCTCTGTCATTTCACTCGTCTTCAAAGAGACTTGATAAAGGAAGCGAGTGAGATGTTAAAGGATCCAACAGCTGCGGGTTTTCAGGATAAGATGAACGCTTAGCTGGCAACCCTCAATTCGATAGCTAACTCCTCCATGCGCCTTCTTTCATATGCGGCTGATGGAGCGAGCAGAGCCGCAGGTACAGGTGTGGCCTTACGCCAGCATGCCTGGATGCGGCTATGCAATTTTGCGGACCCTTTTAAGACGTCTTTCACTAATTCCCCGTTTGATGGATCGTCCCTTTTTGGTCCTCAAGTGAAAGAAACCCTGACAAGGTGCGAGACGGATGGCAAAACTCTTTCTGCCGTCGGAGTCCGTTTTTCTATTCCTTCTAGGCCTTACCCCAAGGGCCAGAAAAGTGGAAAGATGTGGTTCCGCAAGCAATCTCAAGGGGCTTTGCCTGGCGACAGAGTCGGTTTCCCTCTAGAGGCAGAGGGGGGAACAATAATGGTAGACGTCGCCCTAGAGGCAGGGGGGGTCCGCAGAACCAGGGCAATCGAGAAACTTTTTCCGATAAGCCCTTTCAGCATCCCTGAGGTGTTGCCTGACTGTCCACCTTCGGAGGCAGTCGGGGGAAGATTATCACTGTACCCAGAAGCCTGGCGATCTCTAACTCAAGACAAGTGGGTACAGTCCATCATTTCCGAAGGCTATTCCATTCCGTTCTTTCGCATTCCAAATCAATCAAAAAAGTCCCTTCCAGATGTTCCACCCACTCAAAGGGATCAAGCAGCGTTAGAAATATCAAAGTTGCTTGCAAAAAGAGCCATTCAGCCAGTTCCAGCAGACCAGCAAGGATCCAGAATCTACTCCAAATTCTTTTTGGTTCCAAAGAAAACAGGGGACTGGAGGCCCATTTTGGATCTCAGCATCTTGAACAAGTCTGCCAAGAAAACAAGATTTCGGATGGTCACGTTGCAATCCATCCTACCCCTATTGGGAAAGGAAAACTGGATGTGCTCTATAGACCTCCAGGATGCGTACTATCATATAAAAATGAACAGACGCTCCAGGAGATTCCTCCGCTTCAGGCTGGGAACCAGTCACTTTCAATTCAGAGCCCTGCCCTTTGGACTCACCACAGCCCCCCGGGTGTTTACCAAATGCATGGCAGTGGTTGCCTCTCACCTGAGACGTCAAGGATTCCAGGTGTTTCCATACTTAGACGACTGGCTCCTTACAGCTCCCACCAAGCATCTTCTACTACTTGCCAGAGACTACACTTTTCGCATATTTCGAAAGCTAGGTATCTCAATAAATAGCGAAAAGTCTGTTTTGTCGCCTTGTCGTGCTATTACCTTCATAGGCGCAAATCTAGACACAGTCAGCATGTCTGCGAGACTCACAGACCAAAGGATAGCAGACATACACAAATTAGTCTCTCTTCTTTTCCACAGCAACAGAATCAGTCAGATTAGTCCTAAACGTACTGGGGATTATGGCAGCTGCTATCCCTCTACTTCTTTTAGCCAGATTTCACATGAGAATCTTACAATGGATGCTCTTCACACAGTGGTCATACCAACAACTTCTGATGTCCCACACCATTGTGATAACGCAAGCATGCAGGAATCATCTTCTTTGGTGGATTTCTTCCCCCCAGCTCTTCTTAGGAAGACCTTTTGTCCCTCCCCCTCTGGTTGCTACTCTGACAACGGACGCCTCCCTGATCGGGTGGGGGGGGGCATTATCAGGGCAGGACAGTCCAGGGCATATGGCAACCTTACGAACCCCACTTGCATATAAATGTTCTAGAGATGAGAGCAGTGCTTTTAGCGTTGCAAGCCCTTCAAGACTCTCTTCCGATGGGAACGATAGCAATCCAGACGGACAACATGTCTGTAGTGTGGTATATCAACAAACAAGGCGGAACCAGATCCTACCCCCTATGTCGAGAGGCACTCAGACTGTGGCAATGGGCGATTTCTTCTCAGCGGTTTCTGATAGCAACGCACATCCCCGGGAAGTCCAATCTCATTGCGGACAAATTGAGCAGAGCTATTCTCATGCCTCACGAGTGGTCTCTGAAAAATTCAGTCTTGGAAAAAGTTTTTCTGAAGTGGGGCCAGCCTTGCTGCGACCTTTTTGCTACTCCCCAAAACAGCAAGTGCAAAGATTATTTCACCCTCTTTCCTCTACCAGGCCATCCCAGCAGAGACGCTCTAGTCCAAGTTTTGCCCCGAGGACTTCTGTATGCATTTCCTCCCTTCCCTCCCTTCCCACTAATTTCTCAAGTGATACAGAAAGCCATCGTTCAGAAAGCTTCCTTGATCCTCATTGCCCCTTACTGGCCTCGACAGGTTTGGTTCCCCTTTCTGCACCATTTTCTGTTGGAGCAACCCTGGCATCTGGACCTAGTTCCAGATCTTTTGACCCATCAGTCGGGTCAGTTACATCGCTCCCTCCCCTCTCTGAACCTCACCGCTTGGTTCCTCCAATTCTAACCCTAGCCAGGCTTCCTCTAATATCTCACTCAGTTCGAGATATTTTAATAGCTTCCCATAAATCCTCCACTCGGAAGATTTATCTTAGTAAGTGGAAACGTTTCTCCTATTGGGCACAAGGAAGGGGCATAGATCCTTTCACTGCTCCCATTCAATCGGTCCTTGATTTCTTAGCCGAACTATTCCACGCAGGTTCGTCTCCTTCTACTCTTAAGGTTCAATTGGCAGCTATTTCTAACTTTCATGTTGGAATCTCAGATTCTGCCATCATGTCTCACAAGCTTTGCAAAGCTTTTTTGAAGGGAGTTTTTCTTCTCAAGCCTCCTATCAGAAATCCTCCTCCTTCTTGGGACCTTAACTTAGTTCTCACATCTTTGATTCTTCCCCCTTTTGAACCTGCAGCTTCGTGTTCAATGAAATTGCTATCCTGGAAGACGCTCTTTTTGGTAGCCATTACTTCGGCTAGAAGAGTCTCGGAGCTTCATGCACTCTGCAGTCGATCCCCTTATCTTTTGTTTCATAAAGATAGGGTATCCTTACGGACCAACCCATCCTTCTTACCCAAAGTAGCCTCTCAGGCAAACCTAAATCAAAACATTGACCTTCCTGTGTTTTTTCCTAACTATTCTAACAGGTCTGAACAAAAATTATATTGGCTAGATGTTCATCGACAATTAAGGTATTATTTGGATAGGACCAAACAGAACAGAAAGGCTGACCAACTGTTTGTTTCTTATGCAGAAGGCAGAAAGGGCCTTCCAGTTTCGAAAGTATCACTCCCCAGATGGCTTACATCCTTGATTTCTTTTGTGTATGAGATTAGGCATCAAAAGTTACCAAACAAACCTAAGGCTCATTCAACTAGAGCTTTGGCTACTTCTATAGCTTTCCAAGACAGGCTGCCTATTGATACGATTTGTGCGGCAGCTACATGGGCTACTCCTCACACTTTCATTTCTCATTATAAGTTGGACTTAGCTTCTAGACACAGAGCTAACTTTGGTTCCACTGTACTCGAGTCTGTTCCGATAGGCCACCCGGGACAAGGTGCTAGGGACGCGGTCCCATCCAGCAAGAATGAAGGCGAGATGGACAACTTAACATATAGAAGTTATGTTCTTACCATAACGTTCCATGTTAGTTGTCTTCTCCTTCTTTCTTGCGTCCACCTCCTTCCCCTAGCCTGGACAGACCTAGAGGAGTTTGATTGTGACCTTTTTTTCCTACCACCTCTATTTGTATATGTATATACTGTGTTATGTATATATTCCCTCATCAGGTTGTAGGTCACCTTCCTTCTGTCATTTTATAGAGGTGGGTTTCCCCTTTCCAGTGTTTCTGGATTTTTTTTATCCTGGCTGGGCCTAGCTTACAAACGAGATCTGAGGTATTACCGCCTAGCATTGTGGGATATAAGGGGAGCCTCGAGCCGGTGGAACCAACTCTCGAGCTAGAGTGGCCGAGTCGGAGCCGAGGATCGGCTCCGAACCCATCCAGCAAGAAAGAAGGCGAGAAGAAGACAACTAACATGGAACGTTATGGTAAGAACATAACTTCTATTTTCTAGTTGCTTGAGAGTTACTATTAAAAATAGGCCAGACTAATACTGTACCCTATACTATTTGTTTGGTGTGACCTGTTCTCAGGTTGGAGAGAGAGGGAATTTATTCCCAACTTCCTTTATAAAACTCTAAAAATGTAAGCTATCTTTCTGTGTGTGTGTGGGGGGGGGGGGGGGGGTGCAACACATGAAAATTGTTCTAGTTTTGGTTAACTGAGTTTACTGTATAACCAATCTACAGGAAAGTCCCCAGGAATAGATGGTATTCCTGTGGAGGTTTGGAAGCTAAGAGGGAAAACTGATAAAAGATCTGGAAGATTTCAACAGTATTTTAAGAGAAGCACCAACATCCTGGAAGAAAGCAGTGGTCTAAACAGAGTAAAGATCCATCAGCTCTAACTTCATACAGGCCCATTTCAATTGCTAACCCATGAATATAAATTATTCACGTGTAATGTAATGGCAAAAGTAATGCCAAAATTGATAAATATGGATCAGACTGGCTTTGTGAGGGTGGAGACTTAATATTTAACAACATTAAAAGAACATTAATGATCCAGAAGGAAGGAAATATAAATGGGGTGCAGCGTTTAGCATTGTCGCCTCACAGCAAGAGGTTCTCCTGTTTGATTTTCTGCTGGGGTGCCTCCTGTGCAGAGTCTGCATGTCCTCCCTGCATTCACGTAGGTTTCCTCTGGGTGTTAGTTTCCTCCCCCATTCCAAAGACATGCATCTCGAGCATTTCTCACTGGGCCTTCGCTGATAGGCTCGGTCCCAGTTGGACTTTCCCGGTAAACAAATGTTAAATAAATGAAATATCATCATTGTTGGTGGTGGGTCTTGATTCAGAGAAAGCATTTGAGAGAGTAAGCTAAGACTTTGAGCAGGGCAATGGAAGCATTTGCATTTCCTGAAAAAATTATAAGGTTGATTAAGAGGATATATGAGGGATCGGAGGTGAAAACTGAAGTGGGTGGGGTCCTCTCTGAAAATTTCTGCTCAAGTAGAGGAGCCAGGCAGGGGTGTCCTCTTTCCCCTTAATTTGTGTTCCAGTTAGAACCATTGCCAAAAAAATAAGGGAGTCAGAAATTCAAGGATGTAATTGGTATGCTAGTCAAGAAAAGCTGGCTGTATTTGCAGATTATATAATCTTGTACCTGGCAGAACCAGACACTGCATTGTTGTGGGACATTTTGAGACGGTTTCAAATCTTTTTGGGATACAAAATTGATGAAGCTAAAACAAAGGCAATTGTAATAAATTATGTACACACAAATTTGTTCAGCAACAGCAGTGTGTATGAGGACATGAGTGTATGAAGTATTTAGGAGTATGGATTAAAAAGGATTCTGGTGTGACAGCTAAGAATATGTGAGGAAGAGACTAAACAAAAGATTATACAAAAACTGAGACAATGGAAGCTTTATTATATGGATATGGATAGTAAGATACAAGCAGTTAAATTGTTTAGTTCCATTAGTCTTGTACACAGGTCGGGCATATTTTTTTATCAACAAAGGGAGGAGAAGTGGATAGCGATTAATGAAGAGCTGAAGGACTTTATCTGGGAGGGGAAGACTGCAAGAGTGAAGTGGGATAAGCTGATTCTTCCAGTAGAACAGGGAGGATTGGAATAGCCCAATTTGAAGGGGTATTTCCGAGCTACACAGTTAAGGCTCCTATGTGTAGCACAAGCAGAAAACTATAATTCAAAGTGGAAAGGGATGATGATGAAAAGTGGGCGGGGGGGGGCTCAAGAAACAAGGAGAGACTGGCATTTTGGATGCAGGCCTTTGAAAATAACAATAATCATACAGAATATTCTATCTGTAAAGTAGCAGAAAGTATCCTAAAAACTAGCCAACATAGGAATGGAGAAGGGAGATTCTGCTAATCGGGATGACTGCAATTAGGGATGTAAACAATAGGCAAGAGGGAGCTGGAGTTTTTTTTTAGAGAAAACTGGCAAAGGGACCAAGGCATTGACAGCAAATAACTAGAGTGTGAAAGATGATAGAATTGGAAGACACCAAGAATGTATCTGAGCTGCATATTGGAGATTGTCTTCCCTATCAAGGATTGATATTAGAGTATAAGCAGAGAGAAAGAAATAGGGGAGGGGCTCGTAAACGAAAGGCCAGCACTGGTAGAATTTGTAGTAGAATCTAAAACAGAAGCTGCCATTAAAAAAGGAGTAATTAGTACAGCACATAAAATATTTGCATGACAACTGTAAGAATCAGAGGAGGTTAGAAAGGCTTGAGAAAAGATTGGATAAGCAATTCACAAAAACAGTGGGAAGATGTATGCATATCTCCCAAATATGCAACAAAATCTAGAATATTTAGGATTTTTGCTTGGAAATGTTTAAATATTTTATACCCCAAGTAGACTCCAGAGAATTTTTCCTCTGGTAGAATGCAAGTGTTTGAGATGCGACTGGGAAGAAAGAGGCAATTGGGAACATTTTTTAGAAGTGCAGTGAGTTGGTGGACTTTATTCCCTGCGGTATGCACTGCCAGAGATGCTGGGTGGGCAAATTGGTGTGATGAGGGAGATGATTTTTTTTTTTTTTTGAGCTATAATACAGAATCTGAATTGTCTAGACATGGTTAGGCCTTGCTGTGTCTAGTTATGGTGGATGCCAAAAAAGCATTTGCTAGAAAATGGAAATCAAAATCTAAACCAACTGTACTAGGAGTCAGTGTAGTAACACAGAGAAAACTGGACTTGAGATATTTAGAAAAGGGTAGGAGCAAACTACATAGGAAAAAAAATCGGAATTGTGGGAACAATAGATACACAGGGGATGAATGAGGTTTGAAAGAAGGCAGGGGTTAAGTGGACTTTAATGTTTGACTGAAAATGATTGGGGAAAATAAGTGATGTATAATGTTTGCAACTGGGACTTTGTCAGTGTGGTTTGTGATGTTAAATGCTTGCAACTAGGATAGTGTTGGTGTGATTTTTCATTTATATTAAATGTATGATTGCCTGTGTCGTAAGAGATGATTTTAATAGATGTTTCTTTAAATAAAATTAATTATTCAGAATGTCTGTGCCACTGTTCTGTCCCCCCACTTCCTCCTCCTGCTCCTGTGTCTCTGCCTGTACTAGAAACTGGTTCTCAACATTTCCACTTCGGCAACAGATTTCATCTGGTGCTAAATGTCGTCCAGGAGGGTTACTGTTAGCACTGGATTACACATACCTCCTTTCAGGGGAATACCTCCCCATCCTCCAAACCAAACAGTTTTTCCTTGGGTGGGTCTTCACTTGCTTGACCCTAGCAATCATAAAACCAGTGCATTTAGATCCAAGGGGTAAAGGCTTTTCCAGAAAGTTTCTGGTTCAAAAGAAAGACCTCTCATAGAAACCAGTTCTAGAGCATATTTTCTTTCTCAGAATTCAAAATGCATGCCCTGTTGGCTCTCAGGCCTGAACACTTTATTAAATTTGAGATCTTATAGGCTTTTTGCAGTGCATAACTGTTGGTATCTCCTCTCCTGATTTTCCCATCTTGGCAGAATTTACTTTTCTTTCATTTGTGCATGCATCCACCAAGGGCATATTGTGTTGTCTTACTGGTCTAGGGTGATCTATATGACCTTGAGATGCTTGTTTTCTTTCAACATTCAACAGTATTTGTGTAGATGTTGGAGCACTAGCTAAAACCCACACAAACTGTTTTGTCTGTTGAAGAAGCATGATTTGAAGGATTGCCATAAGTGTTCATACTTCTGTCCCACTTCTTGCATGAGCTGGAGAGACAGGATAGTGGTCATGCGCAGCATGTGGTGTAGCTTGACTTGAGGCCTTTGACATTCCCCATGCTGGCATCATACAAAAGCTAAACGCTTTACAAATCAACCCATATGTTGTAAAAGATTAATGCCACATGGAGCAGTGAGCAGGTGCTTGCTTTTTCAGTGTGAAAGTGACCAACTGTGTCTGTCAGGGCTCTCTGATGAAACTTTTTTTCTTTCATATTTTCTTCTCTGATCTCCAAGTAGAAAGTCAAGACCGCTGGCTAAGAACGTTTCCAGACAATTGCCAAATGGGATTTGTCATCCTGTTACCCCCCCCCCCCCGATACACACAGATCTTGAACTTGCCCTAGTAAACCACCTTTAGTGTTTTAAAAATGAGCCTAGACTAAATGCTAAAAAGTGTAGTGTCTTCACTTTTGGTTGACAAACCTTTGTGTCATACTGTATAGACAGCATATCTCTACAAAACAAAAATGTAGTTAGGGACATGGGTACTATAGCTGATCTCTCTCAACCTTCATGTTCAGGAAATCCTTTTATTTAAACCAGCTAATTGCCAAAGGAGCATTAGTGTCTAAAGAAGTAATCACTCCATTAAACCCAACATTGATCAGGCCATTTGAGTACACTGCCCCTTTTGGGATGCATCTTCCTAATCGTATTAATTAGAAATACGCCAATGGATCATAAATAAAAAGATCACAAACCTAAAGTCCCTGAGCTACAAAGAGATGATGGAAGCTCTATCCCTTTATTTAATGTCTTACAGACATTTGAGGGGGGAAGATCTCTGCCTCGCTTACCACACCATTACAGATCAGATTGTCCTTGACCCTCTGTTTCTGTACAGGTTCACAATCTCCACTAATACTAGAAAGGGGGACCTAGATATTCACCAGTGCATAAGTAAAACATTACAAGGGGGCATATAACCTGGCATCTCCCAAACCCTGAGAATCAACTTCTGCGTACACGCTAAGCAATGTGACTCACTGTCTTCCTTTTAAACAGAACTTGGATGACTGGATGGGTGCCCATAAAATTACTCTGGGATTGAAAAGGTATAGCCCTCCTGGATAATGTAGGTGCAGCCTGAGGGAAGGTACTGGCAAGGTGTTAATGATCATAGGACTCTATAGCCTTGGAAAATCTAAATCTGTGGGTGCACCCATTGATTTTTTTTTGGCAGCTGCTCCTCTCTTGAGGGATAAGCTTAATTTTTATGAAAATGAACATAATTTTATGAATTTATTGCAAAATAAAAGGGGGTGGAAGAGTTCTGAAAAGCTAATTTAGCTTTTTGTTTGGATGTTTCAATAGAACCGGTCTTAAAATGTGATGTTCATTTCAAATAATAAGCAATCGCGTAAGATAATCAGCCTGCCCAACATTAGGCTGTGCATGTAAGCTAAAAAACAGGAAATATACATTCAAAAGAACTTTCACTTTCATGTATAATAGTTGGGAGTAATAGCATTATCGTGGAATGTAAATGGCCTTACAGGTGTAGAAAAAACAGGTCGTACTGAATGACATTGAGAAGTGTAGGTTTCAAATAGCAATGTTGTAGGAGGAGACCCCTTTGGATAGAAATGAGCATGTGAAATTGACTGTATTTCAGTATGGACAATTTGCAGAATATCCATAAAGAAAAAGGAGTAATACCGATTGTCAGAGGAGTTCCAATAGTGATTAGAAATGGGGGAAAAGACAATAATGTTACATTTGTAGTAGTAAGACCACATTGGCAGGGGAAGGGGCTTAACTGGCTTGTATTTATGTTCTACCTAAAACTGCTATGAGGGAACATAAGAGGATTTTAGAAGAAATGACAAGCTTCCAACAAGGACTATTTATGGGTAGGGATTGGAACATGATTTGCAATAGTGAAAGATGCATCAGGGTGACTAGAGGGTAAAATATAACAAGTGGTGGATTTCTGAAAAAAATATTAAGTATGGAAGATCTGAATTTAGTAGCAGGAACACAAACCATTTTCATACCACTCCTCACGGTACAGTAGCTAGGCTAGACTGGATAGAAGTCATACTTCACAGGCGAAAGCTTTGACACACTTCCAGTAACTGTTTCAGGTAGCTTTAAAAAACCCTTGGCTATAGATGCAGGCTAATAAAGC
The DNA here is from genome assembly GCF_019279795.1 of Protopterus annectens. Lineage (NCBI taxonomy): Eukaryota > Metazoa > Chordata > Ceratodontiformes > Protopteridae > Protopterus > Protopterus annectens. The sequence goes on from NC_056739.1 coordinate 1,251,988,935, forward strand.
AAACTGAGAGACTAGCACTGTCCTACTTTTCTGATAAAAAGAGGAATTTACGAAATGGGTAGTGGAAATGATTTTGAGTTATTAGTGAACGTAGAAATTTCTTCAGAATTGCTAGTTAATGAATGGGATAAGTGAAAATAAAGCTTAAAGCGGAAGAAATGAGAGAGTGAGAGAGATGTAAAATTTAAGAATTATTTAAAAGGATTGGCAAAAATTAAGTAGTTATAATATGCAAGAAATAAAAAGGCTGCTGTTAAGCAACTATTGTTTTGATAACTCTAGGCAGAAAAACCTTTTAGGCAACAGGAAGTAGAGTTTCCACCAAACTGAGGGAGCCTGTGACAAGAAAAAAACAGATTCATGAATTTGAGGAAGGCACAAATGGAAATGTGTGTGGGAGACTTGATTATGCCAAGGTTAGAGGAAGATGACATTTAGTTAATAGCTATGATAGATTACTTTCTCCTCTCTTCCTGTCTTCCTATCAACAGGGAAGTTTCCAGGAGCACATTGTATTGTAGAAGTTGGGAGGGAAAATGTGATGAAAGATCTGGAAGGTTTTGTTTAACAATGTTCCAAGTTGGTGGTATTACTCCCCTTTTTTAGAAGAAAGCTGTGGCTGGCTGTTGCACAAAGACCCTTCAGACCCAGCTTCACACAGACCCATTTCAGTTTTAAACTATGATTATAAAGTTTTTGTACTAGCTAGGAAATTGACAGACATATTGATAAAATTGATAGTTGTAGATCATTGGCGGGTGGCAAATGTTTAACAACTTAATAGAGCACTGATGATCCAGAGAGAAAGCAGTGTAAGAAAATGCATATGTTGGTGTTTTTTTATGCAGGGGAAACATTCTGTAGAGCCAGCTTGGGTTTTATAAGTAGGGCAATGGCATCATTTATGATGTCCTCCTGTTCTCATGTTGCAGTATTCTCAACACTTGGGTCCTCCTCTCTTGCTACCTGAACATCTGGTCAGTATACAAAAGCTTGTAGTTATTGCTGGGTATGTGGGACGTCTGACGTTTGCCTAGGGAATATGGGCCATAAAAGTGACATCTGCACATACCAGACCTCAAACTTTGCTGCCAGTCGAATGTCCGCTGTTCCTGCTGTGCTAGTCATCTGATCGAAATTTCTCAGATAAGTACTCCACTGGGGACGTTTGTTTCTTTCTTTGGCTCACTGCTTTGTGTGTATGTTCATGTTATCCAGGAAGGGCAAGTGTAGGTGCAGTCAGATCCCCCATAAAGATGCCCACAAGCTTTGCCTTTTTTGTTTAGGGCCTACGCATGACCATAAGTCCTGCTCCATCTGCCAGGCCTTCATTCCAAAAACGCTATGCAGCCTTCTGCACACGTTTATATCTACCTCGAGAACCAGCGCCTTAAGCATTTAGCTTTGGGTATGAAGGGACAGTCTGGTCAGCCCGTCGAGCCACCTAAGAAAAAGGCCAAGGTTATTAGGCCCGAGTCTGTACCTGCACCTCCAACACCTGACGTCCCTCCTGTGGCTAACATCAGCCTGGAGGAATGCTAGATTGCCACTGATATGGGTAGAGTGGGTACCAGCAGTTTGGAAGACATAGAACCCAGCACGGATGGCACATACGCAGAGGTAAGGCAGATGTCTGCTTCCAGCGGTGAAGGGGAATGTCAATTCATACTGGCTAATCAGATGGATCCCTCCTCTACTTCACAATCTCCCGAATCCAGGCCTAGCTTGGCCCATACACCCACTAGGCCTTCCCTTAAAGGAAAAGAAAAAAAATGAAACTCATTTCCCCTGCAATTGAGAGCCTAGCCAGATTGGCGGGCTTTTCTTGTCAAAGCCTATTTAATGCTTTTATGGCTCTGAGGCCTACTATACCCTTAGTCTCCCCTGGCCCTCCTCCTGTAATGAGTCCTAGACCTCAGACCTTGGACCTTTTCCAGCTTGAAGCTGAGGAATCATTTGACTCTTTCCCAGAAGATTCCCTGTCCTGTGTTTCTCAAATGCCATCTCCCCATGGCTACGTTTCCCCTGAAGAGTCTACAGAAACAGATTCCCGAGGTGAGGACTTTACCTTTGGGGAGACTATTTCCAAGATGAGGGTGCATTTCAAATGGGATTTATCTGAAATGACTGAAGTACAGAAGAGGTACTATGAACTTCTTCGGATGGACTCACCTGCCCCTTCAGCTATTCCCCCTGCACTTCCTGCATTTCTGGATGCTTTCAATGCAGCTTCAATCAACCCCGACTCCCAGCCTCCTGTTGTACGTAGGCCTGACAATCTGCAAGGTCCCTGAGGGGGCCATATTCTTGGTTAAGTGCCCTGCGGCAGACACTGGCACTGTCTCTGTGTCAGCAGATAAAGCCTCTAAGCTCCTTCCATCCTCCACACTCCTCCCCACAGACAAGACAGTAAGGGCATGGAGCGTTTTGGGGAAAAAAGGTCTACCTTGGCATTTAGGGCAATAAATTATCAAACCCATATGTCCAAATATGCCCTAGCCCTTTTAGGATAGGCCACGAAACTTCTCGGTGAAATCCCAGTCTCTCCGGCCCATAGCTCAGCTAACCAGCCTTATGTCCTTGACCTCGCAGGTCATAAGCCACCCCATTGTGTAGTTATGCAGCAGAAGCCTTGGCCAGGTCTGCTGCATCTGCTTCTGTGCTCAGGCGATATTCCTAGCTTAAGTTACAGACGCTTTCTGATGATATCCGGGCAAAACTCTTAGATGCACCCCTAGATAACTCTGCCCTTTTTGGGTCAAATGTGGCAGAATTATTTAAAACCCTGCAACAAAAAGGGAAGGAGCTGCAGGATCTCAGACACTTGTCTCCTATCCCCATATTCCACAGGAATTACCCCTCAAAGACCCAATTTATCAGGAAGCACTCTGCACCCCCTCCTCCTCCTAGGAGCAGAAAGACTGCAAGAGAAGCAAGTCACCCCTTCCAGGCCTGCACAGACCCCAGCACAGAAGACTCATTTTCAAGACAGGTAGGTAGTCTGTAACTACCTGCCATCATTTAACCAACCCCTCGACTCCATCCCCCTATCCCTAAGGCTCTCACTGCCTCCCTGCGTGGGAAAGCATCATCACAGACCGGTGGGTCTTGCCCATCATACAAACTGGTTATTTTATGACCTGGATCACAACCCCTTCCTTGAGAGGCATTCCCCAGCCGCCCCCCCCCCAGAGAACAGCTTCCAATTTTTCAGCCTGTTGTAGACAGCCTTATTGCCCAGGGAACAATTCAACCTGTCCCCTGTACCAGAAAGAGGAAAGGGTTTCTACTCGAGTTTTTCTAGTCCCAAGAAAAGATGGTCCCTGGAGACCAATTTTAGATCTTTCCAATCTCAACCTCTTTCTGCAGGTTCACACCTTTCGAATGCTTACTCTGCAGGCCCTTTTTCCCATTGATTTTTCCTCAAGGGTTCTTTGCCACCTTGGACGTCAAAGATGCCTACCTTCACAGCCCAGTAAGGCTCAGCTACAGGAAATATCTGCTTTTCTGTGGCCTCCTCATATTTTCAGTTCTGTGCCTTGCTCTTCGTACTTTCTACAGCACCAAGGGTCTTAAAGTGCTTGGCACCAGTGGTGGCTTTCTGCAGGACCCTGGGGATTCAAGTCTTCCCTTACCTAGATGACCTACTCATCTAGGCAGACTGCAGAGAATCCCTGCAAAGCCATTTAAGAACAGAATTGTACTCCTTCAAGCACTGGGATTCAAGATAAATTGCCCCAAGTCCAATCTGACCCCCTCTCAAGACCAGATTTTACCTGGGTGCAGGATAAGAACCAATGTCATGAAGACTTTTCTGCCACCCCAAAAGATTGAAAGTTTAAAGCAGTACCTGCTTACTGTTCTCCAAGCCACAGACTTGACTGCCAGACAATACCTAAGACTCCTAGGTCACATGGCATCGATCATTTCCATGTTACTATTGGCAAGGGCTTCACATGAAGCTACAGTGGTACCAAAGGTCTGTAAAGACACAACACTCTCATCCTCTAGAGTACAAAATCCCTTCCCTTCCTTGCCTGAAAGAGATCCAGTGGTGGGTGGACCAAGTGTGCTGCAACCCAGCACTCCCCTGCCAGTGCAAGAGATGTATACAGATGTCTCGGATCAGGGTTGGGGAGCAGCCATGGGTTCTCAGAGTCCAGGGCATTTGGCCAGATTCCTTCAGACATGAACATATCAATATCGAAGAGATGAGAGCAATTTTGTTGGCCTTAAAGGCCTTCCAACATACACTAAAACAGGGCCCAGTAAAATTGTTCACAGGCACACTACAGTTCTGTGGTATGTGAACAAGCAGGGAGGAACAAAATCCTACTTGCTGTTCAGACTAGCTCTCCCAAGTGTGGGAGCTTGCCACAACACAGGGAATCACACTTCAGGCTGTGTATATCCTTTCAGAACAGAATATGCAGGCAGACCTATTGAGCAGGTCCATGTCACAGTCCCACGAATGGATGCTCCACAGAGTTGTGTTCTTTGACATAGTCCACAAATGGGGTACATCTCAGATCTGTTTACCTCCCTTATGAATAGACAACTTCTGTCCTTTTGAACCAGGCTGCCGAATCCCACCTTCTCAATCTTTTGGAAGGGGATGTGTCTGTACCCGTATAAAAATGTTCATATTTTTCAGATACATATTTTTTTAATATTTTCAGTAGTTTGAACAGTAATCTTTCAATAGTTTGGTAACTGTTTAAGTACATAAGGAATGTGTTAAATTGATTAACTCATAAGTGATTGGATGTGCTGAGTATAAATGGATGCAGAACATTACTAGGTTTGAAGAAGCAGTCTGTTGATTGTGAAAGCACTTACCCATTGATTTCTATTGATTTCCTTGCTGTTTTTGTTGTATTCATTTGCACACCGTCAGCCTTGGAGTTTGCTTCGGATGGTGTTCCTTTAAAGCATTCATTACTGGTATACTGGAATTTCGTTTTTATATCAGGAAATCAGACCAATTGTTTGTCTCCTTTCATCCCAGAGCCCTGGGGAAAGCTGTGACAAAGCAGACAGTTTCAGCCTGGATTTCCAGAGCAATTTCCTTCTGCTATGCATACCACGGGAAATCCTTAGGGTCAAAAATCAAAGCACACTCCACTAGAGCTATAGCTTCATCTGGATCTTTCTTTAAAGGTTTGGACACTGCCACAATTTTAAAGGCAGCTACATGGACTTCTGTCCACACCTTTATCAAGCATTACAAATTGGACATTTCCAAATCCAAGGCTGGATTTACCAAGGCAATCATGCATGGATTTATAGGAAATATTTCCAAGCCACCACTCTCCTCTTCCCAGTGAGCTTTGGCACTCACCCAAGTGTTGAGAATACTACAGCATGAGAATAGAAGGACATAGAATAGTTGTGTGAAATCTTACCATAACAATAAATGTCATCCTCTTCCATGTTGCAGTATTCCTTCCCCTCTTCTTCCCCACCTTTACTGGATGGCATTGGACTTGCACAGATTCCTGGGACTGGGGTCCGACTAGGGCACTCAGTTCTGAGATCTGGTAGGTGGAGACGTCACTTTTATGGCCCACATTCACAAAGCCAATGTCAGAAATCCCACATACCCAGCAGTGACTACAAGCCTTAGTATACTGGTCGGATGTTTGAGTAGCAAGAGATGAGGACCCAAGTGTTGAAAATACTACAACATTGAAGAGAAAGAGAGTCTATGGTTATGTTAAGATTTTACACAACTATTCTTTCCCTGATAAAAATAGGTTTAATTAGGAAGATATGTGAAGGGTTGGCGGCAAGAATTAGTGAGAGGATTCCTTTTCAACAAGTTGTTTGAATAGAGGAACAGGCAAGGATGTCTGGTTTCCCTTTTATTTGCTAGATATTTAGAGCTGTTGCAAAGAAAATGAGCTACTTACAAATTCAAGAATATAAATTATATTGTAGTCAAGAAAAGTTAGTAGTATTTGCAGATTATATTTTTTTGTACTCAGGAAATCCAGAAAAGGACATGTTGACTTGTGAAACAAGTTTTCAAGTCTTTTTGAGATGTAAAATAAATGAAGATAAAGGACTGTAGTAGTAAAATATGTACCGACACGTAAAATGGTTCAGCAGTTTCCATATTTGAGGACATGAGGAATTATCCAGGTGTGTGGATTTAAAAAAATTCTATTTTGGCAGCTAAAGTGTGTTACTAGACAATGGACATCCAAATCTAAAACTGTAATTGAAGTAGTAAATATTGTAAAGGAGATGTAAGAAGTGGGAGTAGGATCACTAAGGAATGTAGAGCAAATTATGTAAAAACGGAAATTGTGGGAACATTATATGCAGAATAATGTTCAAGAGGAGAAGTGATGTTTAAGGGAAGGCAGGAATTGAACAATTTGCTTACAGTTTGATTATTTTCATGCATTATATGTAGGTTTTCTTTTAAACAATAAAAACTGTTACAATGGTTTTTCTATTGTATGTGTCCATCATTGCTTAAAACATCATTTAATAAATGTGTTTAAAAACAAAGATATGCCTCTTGAGTATTTTGTGGTGGTTGATGACTGAGCGAGTCAGTGGTACTAAATTTATTGAAGACCACTTTTTGTTGGTGCCAAGTAGTGTAGATTTTGTTTTGGAGAAAGTATTTAAAGGCCAGTCAGCCAGCTATATAAACAATGTCGTTTTTGGGTTACACTTTTACATATGTTATGTTGGTAAAACACAGATGCAGAAATTAATTCTGAAATTATTTAACATAGGTGAGGAGGAAGGCGACAGGCTCGTTCAGAGTGCTGAGGACAGGCTCGTTCAGAGTGCTGAGGAACTTGAATTTGATCCATTTGTTCAAAGTCACATTGTAGCATCAGAAAATGTTTCGTGTAGTACTCTGACTGAGGAGCAGCGGCTAAAGATAGAGAGAAATAAACAGATTGCCCTGGAAAAGCGTCAGATGAAAATGCAACTCCAGCAAACTCAGGAAGGTAAGTGTCCATTGTGAATTATTTTTCCTATTGTATGTATTGTGTATCCTGTGTGGACAATTTATCTGACCGAGCTTTCCAGTCATTTTACTACTTTGAACAAAAATTGTGAGAGTTATTGATGTACATACACACTCACACAGCCTTATTCCAGTGAATTGTTGATCTTTAATGAGGATTCTTGCAGTTTGTGCAAGAGAACAGCTATTGCTGGCCAGACAGCATTTGCTCTAAGCATATTACACTGATAGGATGCTTATAGGTGTACTAATACCCACTTGAAGCACATTCTTCAAGCTTGCAAACATTTTCTAGCCTTTGAAATTACATTTTGCACCTTTCTTCAACATCTTTTTACATCACTGTTAAAGTTTAGTAAACAACCTCTGGATGTCTTCTGTGCAATATGCATTCCACCAGTACCCCAAACAGGCCCGCTACTAGTATAAGTTAGAAATCAGAAAAGATTTTGAGGATGCCCAGCCTCTTCACCTAGTAGAACTAAATGTAAAGACTGGTCACCATCTAAATTTTTTCCTGTGTACTACCCCCTCACTTTTACCCATAATTCTCTGCTATATAGTCTGTTACCCAGATTTGGGATGTCAGTTGAAGGCGAAGCACCAACGAAGAAATAACACCGGAATCGGTCCTCCTTGTTTACAAGGATGGGCTTGCTGTCTATATCTTATCATAATCAGAAACGTATTCTGGTTGGTTAATCTACAGCTTGTAAAAACACAGGCCTTTGTTGCATGGAAATAAGAGGCCATCAGTCTTGTAGATGTAGGATTTAAAACTCTTCTCATTTACTTCAGCAGCCCTACTTTCAACTTTTTCAACTTGCCCCAATTGTACAATTTTCTTAAACATGGAATTGGGAAATTCTTAAAGGAGAACTTATCTTTTGACAAAAATTCTCTTTTGGAACTGTGGATTTGGGACTGGACTGAGTGAACACAAACTTCAGATTGCAGAAGAATTAAAAATAGACGTCACAGGCTGAGAATCAGGCCGGCTGAGCAAACAGTGGCCTGCAGATAATTCCCATTATTTTACTTCATCAGTGATCCTCAAGAAGAAAAAAATGTATTGTGTTCACATTCACTGTGTCTTAGAGGAAGAGAATTTCTTGTGGGTGTTGCAGTCTTAGTTTTGGTATACATTCCCCTGGTGTGACATTTGGTATACATTCCACAGGTATGACATTCTAATGAGCTCCGCTGTGGTCCTTAGAATTATAACAGGCATCCATCTTTGCTTGACACCAAAGTCTGCCCTGTCACCTTTCCATTTGTGATCTAATTTAACCTAAATTCATTACTGTGGATATCCTCTTCTCATGCCTCTTCTAGCATTACGTTTCTTGTAATTGTCTTAAGTCCCACCTTAAGGCTCCGACTGGGTGACACTGCAGTGCAAATTTCAAACCACTGAACATATGAATTTCTAATTCCCACAGTCTTTTGGGTTCGAGCAAGTATCAGTCTCAAGTCCTGAAGTAATCTGAGCTTATTTTTACAAGTAACCATACATTAACAGAAAAGAAACAATATTATTTTTTCCATTTGCATATATTTACATCACATAGCTTTTCTTTCTTTTATTGTTAGTCCATAATTTGCTGAATTTCTGCCTTCCATTAATCCTCATATTTCATCCTGAACATTAATCTGCATGTAATGTTCCCACAATTTATATTCCTATGAAATTTGCTCCTCCCCTTTTCACATGATCCCTCTTCAGTTTTTTTATCTCTATTGTAACATTCGGTACTACAAATATAGTTGGGTTTATACTTTGATTTCCATTTTCTAGTAATTGCTTTCTTGACAACCAGTAGAATTAAACTTAAGGCTTTAATATGGCTAGGCAATTCAGATTCTGTATCCCAGTTCAAGTCATTTCCTTAGTTATTTGCTTGTCCGGTATTTCTGACAAAGTACTTTGTAGAGAATTTTCAAGTCTGCCAAGTCATTACATCCAAAACATAGTTCCCAGTACCCGTTTCTTGCCATCACGCCTCCAGCATTTTCCATCTACCTGAGGACAAATTCTTTGAAGTCTGCTTGAGGTATAAAAATACCTCTGCAAACACTTCCAAAGATCTAAAACCTTCTGGACTTCATTGCATAGTTGGGAGATATGCATATGTCCTCCCATCGTTCTCTTGTAAGTTACTTTTCCAGTCTCTATCCACAATCTTTTCTAACCTCTTATTGTACAATGTTTTATATGACGTACTAATTTATCCCCTTTTTAATAGCAGCATGTGATGTCAATTTTCATTCATTCCTCAAGACATGGGTTTGGAGCTGACCCTCAGATACATCTCTGCCACTTTTTACAGCTCTTGTCTTCTGGAACTCTCGAGCTCCTTCCTTACCCATAATGCTCTAGTCTCAACATTACCTCAGATCTCGTTTGCCGCCTTTGCATACAGATGTGGTCACTGATGGCCCTTGAGATTGTGTGGTTTTGTGAATTGTATATTTTTGCCTTTTCTATTATATTCCAGTTATATTGTAATTACCCCCTGTATCCTTTATACACTTTGGTGTATTCTTAGCTTACCATATTTGGTAGTTTTTTTCCCTTTCTTTACCCTTGTGGTATTTTTTGATTAGCATTGTTGGTAATCCCTTTCTTTTCGTTACAAAAACAAAAATCTCTTCTATTTTTGCTTAATTTATTCTTAATTTTCGTGCTTGAAAAATGGCAAAAAAACCTTCGAGTTTTAAAAAGTGTAAGGGTTGTGGGCATAAAATACCATTGTCTGACACACACAGTTCATGTGTATACTGCGTAGGCCCAGAACATTTAAAAGAATCGTGTGATGTTTGTAAGGCCTTTAATCCACAGGCCTTAGTGGATAGGTAAAATAAATTGATCTTAAAAGGTTTATTGCCTTCTGAATTTTCGGAGTCTTTACCTAGAGCTCAGCGCTCCAAGAAATCGGAAAAGGAGTAAAGAAAACATTCATTGTACCCTTCTGGATTCTCCACTCCTAGTTTGAATCCAACCTTTGAACGTTCTCCCAGAAGGGGCAAAATTTCTAATTGTGTCCTGCTGCAGATCCTGGTACCATTTCTGTGTCTGCAGACCAATCCTCCTGACTACTGCCCTCTACCTCAGTCCTTCCTTCTGACAAGGACAGCAAAACTATGGAGAGAATTGGCAAGAAGGTGTATACTCCAGCAACCTTGTCCTTTAGGGCCATCAACTACCAGACATGCATATCCAAGTACTCTCTGTCCCTTTTAAGCTTTTAGATGTTCTCCCTGATACGGCCACAAAGTCCCAAACTTCCAATCTAATATCCTTGTCCTCACAAGTGATAAGACACTCAAATGCAGTTACGATGCTGCAGTGGCCTCTGCCAAATCTACAGCCTCTGCCTCAGTGTTCAGAAGGTACTCTTGGTTGAGGCTACAACCCCTTCCTGACAATATTTGGGCTAAACCTCTTGATGCCCCCTGGGTAATGCTGCCTTGTTTGGCACCCAAGTGGCAGAACTTTTAAAGGCCCTTCAGAAGGGAAAATAACTACAGGGCTTCAAACATCTGTTTGTCACCAATTCCTAAATTTCACAGGAATTACCCTACTAAGACGCAATTTATTAGAAAACATTCTGCCACTCCTCCTCCTGCTAGGGGCAAAAAGTTCCATAAGGCAACAGCCACCTTCTAGGACTGCCCAGACACCTATCCAGAAACCTTCATTTCAGGGCAAGTTAGGTAGTCTGTGACTACCTGCCTCCTCTTCCAGGCCCTATATCTCTTTCCTGGAGACTCTCGCCATCTCACCTTCGGGGAAAGCATCACCTCCGATAAGTGGGTCGGTCCTGTCTATCATAGAAAAAGGTTATTTCATGACTTGGGTCATTCCTCCTGTGTTCAGGGGCATCCCTCAGCCACCAAAGGACCAGCATCACCTCAGATAAGTGGGTCCTGTCCAACATAGAAAAAGGTTATTTTATGACTTGGGTCATTCCTCCTGTGTTCAGGGGCATCCCTCAGCCACGAAAGGACCAGCTGACCGTATTCCAACCAGTCTTGGACAGTCTTGTCTCTCAAGGGACTATCCAATCAGTCCCTGCATCAGAAAGGGAAGGGGCTTTTACTCCATACTTTTCCTGGTCCCTAGAGGATGGCCCATGGACACCCATACTGGATCTCTCACACCTCACCCTTTCTGCAAGTACCCACCTTCCGCATGCTCACCCTTAACTCTTTTTCCACTGTTAATGACTAAGGCATTTCTCACCACCTTGGACCTATGTTCATAGGTGTGTACTAGGCTAATGACCCTGGAACCTTTACAAGCCTAGCCCATAGACGTGCCCTGGCATCGTGCTTGCCTGCATATCCCCATCAAGTCCAAGCGCAGGAAGTACTTTCCCTTCTGTGTGGGTTCCTCACATTTTCAATTCTCTGCTTTACCCTTTGGACTATCTCCAGTGCCGAGGGTATTCACCAAGTGCCTGGCTGCAGTGGTAGCCTATTCCAGAGTCCTAGGGTTACAGATTTTCCCATACCTGGACAGCTTCGAATTCAGGCAGACTGTTACAGTACCATCCAGAACCATCTCCAGATAGTCATTTCTGTTCTCCGGTCTCTGGGTTTCACAGTCAACTTCCTCAAATCCAGTTTAATCCCCTCCCAGGACTAGGTCTTCCTGGGGTGCAGAATCACAACAGGTCTTATGATGGAATTTCTCCCACCCCAAAAGGTGGAAAGTCTTAAAGGAATACCTGTTGTCTGTCATCCACACCATGGCAATGACAGCAAGCGGAAAAATACCTCAGACTCTTAGGATATATGGCTTCCACAATCTGCATGCTGCCACTGTCAAGACTCCATGTGAGAAAACTTCAGTGGTATCTGAAGTCTACATGGACCCAACACTCCCACCTTTTGGACCACACCATTCGTTTCCTGCCTTGCCTACGGAAGGAGATCGTTTGGTGGGTAAGTAGTCTCTCTGAATCCAAGACTTCCTTTGCAGCGCCTGACTCCAGTCCAGGAAATGTACACGGACACTTCAGACCTGGGTTGGAGAGCTGCTATGGGCAGCTTGAAGGTGCAAGGCACATGGACAGGCCCCTCCAAGAGGAAAGCACATAAACATCAGAGAGATGAGGGCTCTCATCTTTGCCCTGTAGGCCTTTCAACATGTTCTGAAGCAAGGACCCCTGAAGTTGCTCATGGACACCACTACTGTTCTTTGGTATGTGAACAAACGGGGGGGGGGGGGGGACAAGATCATAATTGCTATACAGACTTGCACTCCAGGCCTGGGAACTGGTGGTCCACCATGGAGTAACTTTGCAGGCTGTCTATAGCCCCTCAGCTCAGAACTTGTAGGCCAACATCCTGTGCAGATCTGTCATAATCCCACAAGTGGATGCTACACAGGGATGTGTTTTTGGATATATTCCACAGATGGGATACACCACAAATAGACCTGGTTTCCTCCCCTCTGAACAGGCAACCACAGTTCTGTACCAGAGCTCCAAACCCCCTAACGAGGGCAACAGATGCCTTCTCCATCTCCTGGAAGGGGGTGTTTCTGTATGTATTCTCCCCTTTCCACTCCTACAGAAAATCCTGATGAAAATTCAGCAGGACAAACCAAAAATCTTGCTGGTGACCCCCTTTGGGCCAAGACAGCACTGGTTCCCCCTCCTCCTGCATTTAGCCAGGGACAATCATCACACGTTAGCTCACAGAGTGGACCTGCTCGCACAGGACAAGGGATCCCTAATCCATCCCCACCTGGAATCTCTGAATCTAACCCTGTGGGTGATAGTTTTGATCCCTTTCAGACACCTCTACTCTGAGGATGTGCTAAATGTCCTGCAGGAGGCCAGGAAACCCAATACTAGGAGACCCTACCTGTCCAAGTGGAAAAGGTTCTCCATTTGGTATCTAAAAAGACCGCTAGAACCATTTCGTTTGGTGCTATCTTATCTGTGTGAATTGCTGCAGGCAGGGTTGACCTACTCCTCTGTTAAGGCCCACCTTGCTGCTATTTCTGTATGTCTGCCTCTATTCCCCTGCTTCTAGACTTTAAGTGATGTTATTCCTAAAATAACTTTTTACACCTCAGGCCACCCAGAAGACTAGCTCCACTCCCCTGGAACCTGAACTGTAGTTGGAGAAAGCTCACTGTTGCTCCGTTTGAGCCAACAGCTACATACCGTCTAAAGTACTGCACTTGGGAAAACTGTGCTTTTGGTGGCCCTAACTTCAGCCGGGAGGGTCTGAGCTCCAGGACATCATGGTCACCCCACCCTTTTTAATTTTCCACAGGGATAGAGTTACCTTATGGACTTAACCTGTCCTTTATGCCTAAGGTAGTAAATGAGTTGTCCCTGAACCAATGTATCCACCTCCCCACCTTCTTTCCACAACCCCAGAATGACAGAGTCCTGTATTCCCTGGTTTTTCAGACAACTTAAAATTCTGTATTGACCAGACCAAATCCATTAGGAGATCAGAGCAGCTGTTTGTCTCCTTTCACCTCAGGGCTCTGGGAAATGCTGTGACAAAGCAGACTGTTTCTACATGAATTTCCAAAGCCATCTCATTTTGCTGTACCCACCGTGGAAAAAATATAGACTCTAACATAACATAAAAGCCCCATTCCACTAGGGCCATGGCATCCTCTGGAGCTTTTTTTTTTCAAGGGGCTGGACACTGCCTGTATGCTACAAGCAGCTACCTCAACATCAGTCCATACCTTCGCCAAACACTACAAATTGGATCCCATCTCCAGAGCTAGATCGGGGTTTGCTAGAGCAATCCTGCATGGATTTTTGGAAAACATTTCCAAGCCATCTTCTCTTTCCCTTTGAGCTTTGGTACTCTCAACCAAAGGTTATGAATACTGCAACATGGGAATAGAAGGATATAGAATATAGAATTGTTTGTGTCTGTCAGCTTTTCCCGGTTAGGGATCGCCACAGCGGAACTCCGGTCCGCTAATGATTGGCAGTTGATTTTTATGTACCAGCTTGCCAGGCCTGACACACAACCTTCAATGAAGGTATGCCCATTCACGCATGTCTCCACGCAGAAGACGCTCTAGCTGAGAATCGAACCGGACAGCGTCTTACTGTGAGGCGACAACGCTACCACAGCACCACCACCACAGGTATGTAAAATATAGAATAGTTGTGTAAAATCTTACCATAACCATAGATGTCCTTCTCTTCAGAGGTGCTGGAAGCTGTTGAAGACTCGGGGGGTGGAGGGTGACAGGGGCACTTGGTGATCTAAAAAGGGCAATTTTTTAAAAACTATTTACTACCACAACATAGGTTCGTTCACTTGGAGGATATTTTAAGCTTAGCCAATTTCCATTTTGGTGCTTGAATTAACATTTCCTGATTGGTCTTGCCTATCCCATGCCTGATAGTTATACATTAGCTCTAGAGAGAATAAATGTGTTCACACTGCAGATAATTTTAGGGGACCCATGTAAGGGATGCAGCATTTAGGATCTGCCTTTATCCATTAGTGGCACGAGGGGTAATCCTGGAATACATTTTCTATTGCCCATCCATAGACCCAAGTTGCATTTCAGTATTGGCAGGGATGATCTTTGTTTTACTTGAATGGATAGTCTATTCTGGATATATGTCCATCTCTTCACAACATTCAGTTTAGCTACCTGGACTAAGTATATCTGATGCCATTTGAATGATGTTCAGTAGGTCCATCTGTGTTAGGTCAGAGGATGCCTTGTATGCCAGACACGTCACCTCTAAGCACTCTGTAGGATACTGAGTATAGTGATAAATCTTTGAGGTGGTCCATGCAAGACCTACTGTTTAGGACTTGTATCCTTTTAGTAAGGTATTGCTGTGGGTATTCCAATTGTTGCATGGGGTCTGGACAGATGCATGCCAAAGTGGGCATTATACAAAATGACCTAATGAGGGCTTTGTAAAGGGAGACAATAACATCTCTAGATCTAGTCACAGTCAATTTGTTTATAAGCTGTACAATATAGAAAGACTTTCTTATAACCCCGGGCACATGTTGGTCAAACGTTGGGTCACTGCACACACAAGTTCTCAAATGCCAAACTGGGTCTTTTTTCAGGGGGCATTGTCAATTTGGCAGTTCCCTGGAGTAGATGACTTCCCAAAGGATACGATAATGTATTTCTTGGAGTTTAGTTTCAATTCATGATTCTGGCACCAGTTATTGTTTGGGACAAACCTTCCTGCATGATGGTTGTCATTTGGGGATTCAATAACTGCTCCTAGCTTGCAGTGATCTCAAACTTAGTCGGCCAAAGTCCTTTGGTATTTCCTTTTACTTTTGAAATGTATATGCCAAACAGAAAAAGTCTCAGCACCAAATCCTGGGGGAACACCATTGGTGACTGGTCTCTTCCCCTATTTTGATCTCATGCATCCTATGAGCAAGCATACATGTATATATGCTTTGATTCACCTTCCTGAGTGTATTAAATTATATTCCTTGTATAATACAGCACCACTTGTCACTGTTTTATATTTGTAGTTTGGAACAGTCTTCTAGTGAGCAATGAAACAAAATGTTTGAACCAATAATGACAAAACTACCCACTTCAAAAAATGTCAACCATAAAAGGCACTCAAACTTCTGTCATTACAATCCACCAATATCAGTAAATATGCAAAATCTCTGCAGAAGTAAGTCATCTAAGTAATTCCACATTAAAGGGATCTGTAACTAATGAAGTGGTTACGCTAGCAAACAACTTTATATTTCATTGTTTCATCTACAAATTAAGTGCCTGTTGCCCTTGAATGATTTGCCTATGCTACATTAAAAAAAATAAGCTAGTAATTTTGCAATGGGGAATGGATGGCAAACTGATAACAGGTTCATAGTTACTAAGCAACTCCTCCAAAGGAGGACATTCATAGGACTGCAACATCCACTCCCATTAAAGTACAACACAGTACAGTATCAGAGATCCAGCTGCATACTGCGGGAGTAGTACCCACAGCCGTCTGCATCAAAAGGAAGTATACGACCTCTTGTGCTACTAGCAATGCAAACAACTTGGCATAAGTAGCATTAAACTTCACTTCCCCTGAAGCTCTCGGCTCCTTGTAAAGTCACTTGACGATCAACTAAATCTCAACTTCGCAGCACAAGAAATCTGGAAAAAGGTCAAAATTTATTTGGGGAGGCCAAAACCAGGGACACATTTTAAATATTGCTTGTATAATCTTAGAAAGTTGCTAAAATACTGTTTTGTGTTACCATGCGTTTCCTGAAATATAAGAAGACAAACTTAGAGGTATCATTATTTAGTGAATTCACTCCTCCTTGATTTGCCTTAAAATCACAAATTTTAAGAGGAACATACCAAAAGTATGAGCCAAATATTCTGTTAAAATCTGGACAGTGGAGAGCTATGCACTCAACTTCCTGAATCACAAGTGGTGGTATGGGTAAGAGAATTCAGGCTCTTGTTTGAGCGCGAGTAACACTAACCACCAGGTATACCTAACTGTGGCATTTATATACACCGACACACACACACAGACACACACACACACACAGACACACACACACACACACACACACACACACACACACACACACACACACACACACACACACACACAGACACACACACACAGACACACACACACACAGACACACACACACACACACACACACACACACACACACACACACACACACACACACACACACACACACACACACACACAGACACACACACAGACACACACACAGACACACACACACACACACACAGACACACACACACACACACACACAGACACACACACACAGACACACACACAGACACACACACAGACACACACACAGACACACACACAGACACACACACAGACACACACACACAGACACACACACACAGACACACACACACAGACACACACACACACACACACACACACACACACACCCTCTCCTTACCGGCATGACTCTGGCAGCATAACTCCTGTAACATAGAGCAATAAGAGAACAAGAACAGCTAGCTTAGTTAAACGTCCCCGCACAAATCCACATTAGCGTGAAAATTCCACTTCATTAATTTTTCCTAACCAGTCTTGCAGCTGTAAAAGTGGGAGGGGCTATCCCTCCCCCCTGGCTCTATGGTTCTGGCAACCATGCTTCTCTTTCATGTTGCAGTATTCTATCCCACTCTCCTACCCCCTATGTTAAAAAAAAAAAGGCTTACTGGATGATTAAGGACTTGTGCAGCTATCCTGGGACTGGGGTCCGACTGGGGCAATCAGTTCTGAGGAAGGTATGTGCAGACGTCACTTATGGTCCACACTCCCTACGGCCACCATCTGATGTCCCACGTACCTTGCAGTGACTAAAGCTTTTATATACTGGCCGGACGTTTGGGTCGCTAAGCAGAGGCGCTAACCCAAAGGTTATGAATACTGCAACATGGATGAGAAGGATATATATGGTTATGGTAAGATTTTACACAACTGTTCTTTCCCAGGAGGGTAGATGCTCCTTACACTGTGGCTATGATGCTATGGAGGCCTCTAGCAGAGCTGCAGTATCTGGTTCTGACATAGAAGGAATGCTTGGCTTGGGGAAAAGAACTTCCCCAGACTTTACCTGCTTTTTGATTGAGAGGAAAAGGCCTTAAAGGCAGCATCAATCCCAAAAGCCCAGACAGTGGTCCTTGGAAATCCCAAGCAGGGGAGCTCTAGGCCACAAGGCCCTGGCAGAGAGCAGTAATGAACTCTTCCTTTCCTCTCACCACTCCCCCACCCTCTCCAGAAATGATAGGAGGAAGACTATCCCTGTTCAAAGAAAATTGGTGTCTCATTACTTCAGACAAGTGGGTTCTGAATGTGACCTCAAATGGTTACATGCTCACTCGCTCGCATCCTGCCCTCACCAAGAATGATACCATGGTATAAAAAAAAAATTCTCAATTTTAACAATTGGCTAAGTTTCTGGTGTTATTCAAAGGGGATCCAGTGTCTGTCTGCCTGGGATGACATTCTTGACAAGCCACACTGCTTCACTAAAGACGGCTTGCACCTGTCATCCTTAGGCTTTCGAATACTTGCCAAGGCTCTTGCCACCCCCATAGTGCCTTTTTAAGGCAAGGCTCAAATGACAAACCCACCGCCGTAAATGGCTCAAGTAACAAAAAACTGAGGGTAATGCTACTCAGTGCCAGAAGTCTAATCCTCAAAATGCACGCACTCGAGGCACTCGTCAGTATGGAGAAAATCAATATATGTGCAGTAACAGAAACCTGGTTTAAGGCTCCAGAGAGCACCCCAGCACTATCAGGCTACAACTCATACCATACATTTCGGCCACAGAATCCAAACCAAAATACAAAAGGTGGGGGCGTATCCATATTCATCAAGGATACCTACACCTCCAGGTTAGTGGCACAGCACGATGCTTCAGAGATCATCCACGTGCAACTAACAATGGGCAAAACTGCAATTCAGATTGTAGCTTGCTACATACAGAATACCCACCATGTCCCAGGACCCCCATTCCGCATTTCTGGAAACACTGGGAAACATAAAGGTCCTACCAAACACCTTAATATTGGGCGATTTCAGTTGCCCAAACATTAACTGGAAGAACTACTCAAGTACTAACTCCCTTGCCCAACTTTTCCTAGAATTTATAAACTCAAACGCCCTGGTTCAACTAGTCAACACTCCCACCGGAGGTGAAAACATATTGAACCTGGTCATCACCAACATGGGCGACCGGAGTTCCACACCAGAGGTCAACCCCTCGCTGGTTAGAGCTGACCATAAACAAATCACTTTGGATATCCATATTCCACCTCCACCCCCGGACAAGAAAGCTACCTTAAAAAACTTTTCAAAAGCAAACTTCACGTTACTTAAGACCGAGGTGGAAAGTTTCAAAGCCCCTATGCTGAAGGATAACACTGTCCAAGCTGCAAAATCCTTTACTAATGCATTCTACTGGTAGCTACAAGAATGCATGGATCGTCCCATCCCAAGCAAAACCAAGACTCACTCCTCCAAGAAAAGGAAACCAGTCTGGTGGACTCCTGCCATAAACAAGCTATACAATAGGAGGAAACTAATGCAGAAAAGAGTGAAATCCCAAGAAGGGAAGACATCCCTGATCAGTATCGGCAAGAAACTATGATCCCTCATAAAATCATCCAAGGCAAGCTTTGATAGAAAAATTGCCAAGGACTCCAAAGATAACCACAAGGCATTCTTTAGCTATGTCAAGAATCTACGTGGCAATGCTCAGATCTGCTCGGAGTCCATGCAGAATGGCACAAAATGCACTGAACCGACCGATATCGCCAACATCCTGGCAGACAGGTTCAGTGCAAACTTCACCCCCCTCTCACCCCCAAAAGGGCCCATAACCATACCAGAAGAATGTAAAGTCCCTGAAATCATAGACACTCAGGTTAAAACAATCCTCTCCAAAGCCAAAAAAACAGCATCAATGGGACCGGACTGTGTCCCAGGCTGGGTCCTACACGAGCTCAAAGACTAACTAACCCCTCACCTAAACGCACTGTTCAAAATCAGCCTCTCCACAGGCTGCATACCCATAGAGTGGCGCACAGCAATTGTTATTCCACTCCACAGTGGTGGAGCCACAACAGACCCCGGGAACTATCTCCCTATAAGCCTGACTAGCTTGGTCTGCAAGGCTATGGAGCGCATTATCATGGAACTCATTAACAGAGAGGGCAGATCATGCCTCCTAAACCTGGTGGACTTCTTTGAGACAGTTACCAAGGCTATAGACGAGGGAAAGGTGGTACACACAGCCTACCTAGACCTCCCTAAGGCCTTCGACACCATTCCCCATTCTGGTATTATAGACGAGCTCACCAGCCTGAACATAAACCCCAACTTGTCAAGATGGGTTGCCAGCTGGCTCACGGACAGAACCCACATGGTGAGAGTTGCGGGAGCTAGGTCCGTCTCTATACCGGTTACAAGTGGTGTTCCCCAGGGCTCAGTCCTAGGACCCCTCCTGTTTGGCATATACTTCTCAGAGGTACAGGCAAGCACAGGAGGACTATGGCTGACCAAGTTCGCAGACGACTGCAAACTAGGGGCTATAATTGACTCTACGGCTGACACAGACATCCTCCAAAAGGGTCTCAGTGAGACGGATACCTGGTGTCAAAATTATGGCCTCAAGCTAAATGCCAAAAAGTGCATAGTCATCCCCTTTGGAAAAAACAAAGTGCCCACAAACTACCACGTAGGTGGTAGTCCCCTAAATATGGAAGACATAATAAGGGATCCTGGGGACCCAAGTAGATAGTAATCTCTCCTTTGATAATCACATTGCCAAAGTGGTTAGAAAATCCTTCTACGTGGCCCACCTAATCACAAAAGGGTTCGCATCCAGATCAAAAGAGGTCATTGTGCCCCTCCACTCATCACTCATCAGACCCATCTTAGAGTACAACGCCCCATTTGGGATGTACCTTACAAGACACCTGCAACAGCTGGAAAGACCACAGAAGTACCTCACCAAGAGGATCAATGGCCTCAGATGCCCTATGCAGCTCGACTGAAGAAACTCCAGTTGTACTCTGTTGCATACCGCATGCTCAGAGGTGATCTCTGCCTGACATACAAGGCCATATCCAACCCAGAATTGATGGACATGCTCCACGTAAAGAAAACCTTATCCCCTTGAGCCGCACGCTCTAGGGATCTAAACCTCACCACAACAATAAATAGGATGTGCTGGAGGGATGGATTCCTGTCCCAGAGACTTCCCATGCTTTGGAACAAGATCCCAATCTACATTAGGCAGAGTTCCTCGCTAGCACTCTTCAAAAGAAACCTTCACGAGTGGATGGGAAACAAAGTTTATCTCTGGGATTACTTTGGCAGCTCTGCTGGACAGAGGCACAGGGCACTAATCTAAGCGGGTGGCGAAAGCCAACACATTATGGCTAGGCTTATAAATGCCTTCGGGCAGATAGCCTAGTACCCACCTATGAACTTTCAAAGAGCCATTAAGATACTCTGGTTACCTGGATATTCCACAAAATCAAAGAGCAGTGGTCCTTTCTGAAATTCACAGCCTGTGCTCACAAGACTCAGTGGAACTAGTACCAGAACACCAAATAGGAAAGGGGTTCTATTCCAGGCTATTCTGGTTCCCAGAAAGGAAGGAGGGCGCTTGCTGCCTTACTCTAAACCTATCCACCCTCAATCAGTCCCTGCTGGTATCAAAATTCAAAATGTTGACTCTTCAAAAACTCATACCTATGATAGCTATTCAGGCCTTAGTGGTCTTCAGGCCTTAGTGTTCACTGTGGACCTAAAAGATGCTTGCTTGCACATTTGTTAGAGGAATCTTGCAGAAGTTTTCTACATTTCAGAGCAGGTACCAGTCATTTTCTACTCTGTGCTGTCCTGTGGCTCGTCTACCGTTCCCAGGTTCTTCACAAAGTGTGTTGCCTTCTGCACAAGAGGGATCCAAATTTACCCCTGTCTAGACGACTGCCTTATTCAAGCAATGAGTCAGTCAAAGCTCCTCGAGGATCTGGCCTTCACTCAGTAACTCCTCATCCCCTTGAGGTAGAGTCCAACACAGGATAGTTTTCCTGAGGTCTCTTCTGGATTCCTCCCTTCAAAATGCCATCCTTTCTCTACTAAAGGTCTCCTTCCTTACTCAAAATTTCCAAAACATCATGCAGGGACAATATTTCTCAGTCAGGGAATTCCTCAGAGCTTTAGGCTACATGGCATCTTGTATCCTCATGATCTGTCTGGCCAGGCTGCACACAAGGAAGCTCCGGTAGTACCTCAAGAATCTGCGGTGCCAGCACTCAGTCCCTGGAGACAGAAAATCAGCTGATCCCTTGCCTCAAGGATGAATTTGCATGGTGGACACGGGCATGTGCCCAGAACCTGGGTCTCCCCTTCAGGTTCACCTCTCGTAGCCAAACTTTAACCACAGATGCTACAGAGACTGCCTCGGGGCTCATTTCCAACACCTTCAATCCCAAGGCAGATGGGAAATTCAGCTCATAGAGAAGTGCATAAATTGGAAAGAACTGATGGCAGTTCAAAAGGGCCTAGTAGCTTTCAAAGAAAAATGGAAACCAGGGGTCCTGCTAGTCAAAACAGACAACGTCACAGTCTTGTGGTACATAAACAGGCACTAACTCTTACCCTCTTTGTTGACCAGCTGTGCAGATGTTCATCGTGTTTCACTGTTGCAGTCATTACACTTAGGTTATCCTGCTGGCAGGCTACCCGCAGTCTGCCTGAATTCCAAAGTCCTGGTCCGGCGTCGGTTGCTGTCGCTTCTTCCCTGAAGTCAGTGCGCCAGGGGTATACAAGATGCAGCCGACGCCATTTTCTTCAGTCTTTCTTGCCGCGCGGTGCCCGAAGCAAAAGCAGTTCACAAGTGCCGGTCGGCAGACTCCTGAGATTTTTCAAAATCGAATTTCAGATCCGAAGTCTTCAATAAAGCTAAGTACCCCCGTTGGGGAAACTTTTTTTCTTGCTCCAGACCGATGTCAGAAAAAGTTAACAATTGTATTTCTTGTGGGAAGCAAATACCTCATAAGGATTTTCATTCTTTCTGTATTCCTTGCCTAGGCCCTGACCACGACGTTGCTAGTTGTCAGTTTTGTGCCAGTTTTGTGCTAGATTTAACCAATGCACTATTAACCGTCGGTGCGATTTTGCTTTTCATTACTTTGGCCGAAGGTTTAATTATATAATGCCGTCGGAACAGCCGGCGACCGGAGTTCCTAAAAAGCACAAGGAAAAAGAAAAGGACAGGCATCCGAGGTCCAAAACCGACTAAGCCTCCGCTAGGCCAGTCACCGGTTCTCAGTGAGGCGCTTTTGCAGCGCCTGACACCTGCTACTTCAGATCCACAGGCCACTTCCGACTCCCACGTGGAGACATCTAGGCCTCTGAATACTCGAGGTACTGGACCTTCAGAAACTATTCCCTCAGTCAGGTTTCCATTTCATCTGACTCCTCTTCAGAACAGGGATACTCTCTTCCTCCCTATGAGGAGTCTGATGCTGAAGAATCTATCCCTTCAGCCTCTCCTCCTGAGGACTATTCTTTTGGGGAAACCCTACATACTATGAGGGAGCATTTTCACTGGGAGAGCCAAGATTACTCAGAATCAAAGAAAAGGCTCAGTGATTTTCTTTCACTGCCTCAACACAGAC
This sequence comes from Protopterus annectens, assembly GCF_019279795.1. Classification (NCBI taxonomy): domain Eukaryota; kingdom Metazoa; phylum Chordata; order Ceratodontiformes; family Protopteridae; genus Protopterus; species Protopterus annectens. The sequence goes on from NC_056739.1 coordinate 1,252,012,136, forward strand.
CTCTTGCTATTCCACCTGTACTAGACATTGTAGATGATGTATTTTCAGAGTTCGGCCTGTCTCCTGACTCTTTACCCCCTGCACCCGTTAAGCCAGCCAGGTACTACAAGGTTCCAGATTCACATAAATTTCTATGTAAAAACCCTGCTGCTGACCCAGAAACTATATCTCAGGGTCCCAAAGGGGTCAAGGCTTTCATTGCAAAAAACCCTGTCCCCTCTGATAGGGATTCTAGAGCACTGGACAGATGGGGGGGGGGGGGGGGGGGCTTTAAATGGTCAGTTTCATATGCTTAAATATCAGCAATACTTAATGTCACTGCTAAAACAGAAAATGTTGACAAATTCTGAATGTTCTGAAAACAAGGAAATGCAGGATTTATTGCATGCAGCTGAACAAGTGGGAAAGCATACTTTGCAGTGTGGTTTTGATTCACTGAAGGCCTCTTGCAGGGCCGCTGTTACAGGCTCTCTCATTCATAGGCATGCTTGGTTAAAGGAACAGAATCTGCCTGATCATGTTTAAGCAAAATTATTGGATGCTCCATTACAGCATGATACTTTGTTTGGTGTTCAGGCAGAAGAGGTGTTAAAGAAAATGGAGGGTAAAGCGAAATCTATGCAGACAGTAAAGGATTTTTTTTACAGGTTCAGCCACCCAGATTTAGCAGGAACTGGCTTTCTAAGAATTGGTCCTTTGCAGTGTCAGCCAGGCCACAAAGAGGCAGATCTCAGGCCCCAAGGCTCATACAGACCTTAACAATGGGGTGCTTCTACCTCCAAAAGCAGAGAAGACAAATCACAGCCATATAGGAAACAGTCCCAATGACTTTCCACTGCCAATGCCGAGCACTTACCTTTTGGCAGCCCCCTTAGGGGGAAAGCTAGCACTTTTTTCACAAAATTGGCAAATGATCACCCAGGACAAATGGGTCTTTAAAATAGTTTCTCAGGGCTACAGGTTGCACTTTCACACCCTTCCAAAGACGAAGGGTATGCCAGACCTGCCACACAATCAATGAGCAGAGGTACAAAAGCAAATCTAATCTCTCATGGACATGAGGGCCATTCAACGAGTGCCACAGCAAGAGCAGGGACAAGGATTTTACTCAAGACTTTTCCTGGTACCCAGAAAGGACAAAGCCTGGAGACCAATACTGGACCTGTCTATTCTAAACACTTTTCTGGACGTTCCAAAATTCAAAATGTTGACACTGCAGCAGCTTCTGCCCATGCTGGGCAAGAAGGCTTGGCTCTGCACTGCCCTTTGGCTTATCTACTGCGCCCAGGGTCTTCACAAAATGCCTAGCACCAGTAATTGCATTTTGCAGACAGGAATTCATATATATCCCTACTTGGACGACTGCCTTATTCAAGCAGAGAGCAAGGACTTTCTACTAAAAGCATCTGACGTTTGTAAAAAGAGTACTAATTTGCCTAGGGTACACAGTAAACGAAAATAAATCAAAACTAGTGTCCTGTCAAGAGAAAATATTCCTGGGTGCAAGCTTAAATAAAACTGCCCAGATGGCTTATCTCACGCCAGACAAGCAAAGGCAACTGACTTCTTACTTCGAAAAGATGGCAACAAAGACCCAATTACCTGCAAAAAAATTTCTGCAGGCTTTGGGCTTCATGGCATCCTGCATTCTGCTAATTCCATATGCAAGACTGCATATGAGGAAGCTACAATGGTACCTAAAAAGTGTTTGGACTCAACATTGCCACAGCCTGGAAACATTAATTACCCTCATTCCCTTCCTGCAACAGGAGTTTCGATGGTGGGCACTGGCCTGCCACCACAACAAGGGACAGCCATTCACTCTACCCACAGCCAGGCAGACACTAACAAATGGATGCATCGGATTATGCCTGGGGGGCCCACATGACAGGAAAATGTATTCAGGGCACGTGGCCCGCAAGCCAAATGCATCTTCATATCAATCAAAAAGAGATGCTAGCTGTACAGAATGCCCTGACAGCCTTCAAGGCCCTTCTCCATCCAGGACAACTGTTAATAAAGACGGACAATACTACAGTCATGTGGTACATAAACAAGCAAGAGGGCAGACATTCCTACCCCCTCTGCAGACAAGCCATGACTTTGTGGAACACAGCATTGACTTATCAAGTACACCTGCAAGCACAATTCCTGCCAGGAAAGACAAATACTCTGGCAGATGAACTAAGCAGAAGCCTCATGGACCCTCATGAGTGGAAACTAGATCCACAAGTCTTCAGCATGATAGCAAGGAAATGAGAATGCCCAGACATAGATCTGTTTGCCTCCCCTCACAACTACCAACTACAGAGATTCTGCACAAACAAGCATGGAAAGTGGATGTTCTTTCATTCAGCTGGAAAACCCTTATGCCTTTCCCCCTCTGCCTCTCCTCTCCAAGGTACTCCTAAAGGTCAGACAAGAGAAGCCAAAAATGATACTGATTGCCCCAGACTGGCCACGCCAGCACTGGTATCCAATCCTAAAGAGCTTGTCTCAAGGCCCAGCCTGGACTTTACCTCAAATTCCTCATCTACTGACCCAACAAAACAATCTGATCCTGCACAGCCAACTCAGAATGTTAAATCTGGCTGCATGGCGGAAAATATGACCACTCAGAACACACCTCTCTCTAAAGCAGTTATGGATGTTTTGGAGGCCAGGAGGCCCAGCACCAGAAAATTTTTTGCAGAAAAATCGAAGAGATTCTGTGCTTAGAACCAGGCACAAGGAATTGACACACTTGTTCCAAATATTCCTCAGATTTTACAGTACCTAACTGAGATGCTGGACAAAGGCCTATCCTTCTCATCAATTAAGATCCATGCCTCTGCCATTTCAGCTCATTACAATACAGAACCGCCTATTTTTTCACATCCACTGCTAAGGCAGTACCTCAGAGGGGCCAAAAACATAAGACCTTCAAGGAGAGCACCGATACCTACATGGGACCTCAATTTTGTCTTGAAAAAACTCACACTGCCTCCTTTTGAGCCAGCCAATACAGCCGAGATAAAATTCTTATGGAAAACAGCTCTGCTCCTAGCAATAACTTCAGCAAGAAGAGTCTCAGAGTTACAGGCATTAATGGCTGTGGAACCTTTTATTATTTTCCATCTGGACAGGGTTTCTGTAAGGACGAACCCAACATTTATGCCTAAGGTAGTGTCCAGTGTGGCTCTTAATCGAACCTTTCATTTGCCTACTTTTTATCCAACATAGAATAAAGGGGAGAGACTTCTGCATTCTTTGGACGTACACAGACAGCTACGCTTCTATTTGGACAAAACGAAAGCTCTCCGAACGACTGAGCAACTTTTAGTGGCATGTGCTGCAGGATCACAAGGAAAGGCTATCTCAAAGCAGACTATTTCAAAATGGATAGGCCACTGCATTCATTTCTGCTATTCACAACATGGCAAATCAGTGCCTAAGGGCATTAGACCACATTCAACCAGAGCAGCAGCCACTTCAGCAGCCTTCCTCCGAGGAGTACCAACCAAGGATATTTTGGAGGCTGCAACTTGGACTTCAGTGCACACGTTTACAAAGCACTACCACTTACCTCTTTACTCTAAATCCAGAGCAGGCTTTGCCACTGCAGTTCTGCAGGGCCTTCTAGCCACTCCTAATTCTATTTAGACCCAGCCACCCAACCTCAGCTTTGGGATTCAACCCAAGTGTAATGACCGCAACAGTGAAACACGATGAACATAGTACAGTTGTGTACCTACCATAAATGTAGATGTTCGAGTGTATTCACTGTTGCAGTCCAGGTTACCCACCCACCATCCCCCTTTTTGCTGGGACTTATCTGTACAACCTATGTGGTGTATTTGCTTGTAGATGAAGGTAATGTTTATGCTTTTTTTAAGCAATATTTTTAGCCTACCCTTTTGGGGGCACCTGACATCTGGGGCAAGAAAAACTGAAGAAAATGGCGCCGGCTGCATCTTGTATACCCCTGGCGCACTGACTTCAGGGAAGAAGCGACAGCAACTGACGCCGGACCAGGACATTGGAATTCAGGCCGACTGTGGGTAGCCTGCCAGCAGGATAACCCAAGTGTAATGACTGCAACAGTGAATACACTCCATCTACATTTATGGTAGGTATGCAAATGTACTGTTTGGGAGACAGCTCACTCTCTGGGGTTGCACCTTATTGCACAATACCTTCCAGGTGCTGAAAACACTCTAGCAGATCTCTTTAGCAACTTGATGGCTCCCCATGAGTGGCATCTGCATTGGGAAACTTTTCTCAGCATAGTCCAAAAATGGGGAACCCCACAGATAGACCTTTCTACCACGAAAGAAAATGCTCAACTAAAAAGATGCTGTTCCGGGAGCAAGCTACCCACAGCCTGAAGGACAGATGCTTTCTTCTTCCTTTGGAGCCACCTTTTCCTTTATGCATTTATCCCCTGCCTCTTCTCCCTCAGGTCCTCCTAAAAATCAGGGAAGAAGGCTCAAGGGTCATTCTGATAGCCCTAGACTGCCCCGGCCAGTACTGGTATTCTCTGCTACTAAATTTAATAAACTAAAATCTGTGGAAGTTACCTCAGAGTGTTAGACCTTCTGACTCAGGACAAGGGGAGGTTTGTGCATCCCAATTTGCAGACTCTCAGCCTGGGTAACAAGTTCAAGACATTCTCAAGGAGGCTAGAAGGCCTAGTTCTTGGAAATTATAATCCGCCAAGTGGAAAAGATTCTCCATTTGGTAGCCGAAGCAAGGCTTCAATCGTAACTCGGCCAATATTTTTGCTATTTGAGATAACCTGGTTGACAGAGCTGCCCCCCCCATATTGAAAAGACAGCTTCTGCTGAATTAAAATTCTAAACTTGGAAGATTATCCTTTTACTGGATATCACCTCAGTCAAGAGAATCTCTAAGCTGCAAGCTCTCATGGCAGTGGAACTATTTATCATATTAATTTATGCCCAAGGTGGTCACAGACACATCCTTGAATCAAGCTATACACTTGCCCACCTTCTTCCCCAATCCTCAGATCCAGGGGTTAGATTATCCTTCACTGTGCAATGTGCATAGACAGCTCCACTACTATCTTGGCAGAACTAAAGCTTTCAGAAAGTCAGACCAACTCTGTCCTTTGCCATTGGCCCTGAAGAGAAACCAGTCTCCAAACAATTCCCATGTGGATCTTTGTATTTCCTTTTGTTACAGCCATCATGGTAAAAAGCCACCTGAAGCTGTCAGACTCCACTGTACTAAGGCAGGAGTGCCTTCCAAAGACATTTTGGAAGCTGCTACCTGGTCATCTGTGCATACCTTTAGCAAACACTACCACGTATCAGCCTTTTCGAAGTCTAGAGCAGGCTTTGCTACTGCCATCTTGCAGGGCATCCTGTCTACCCCATAATGTACCTTCCACTCTCATCTCAGCTGTGGGAATCGCACCACAAGTCAGGACTGCAACAGTGAAACACAAAGAACATAGTGCAGTTGTGTACACTTGCCATAAATGTAGATGTTCAAGTGTAGTCACTGTTGCAGTGAGTTGTGGTCTCTCTGGATTTATTTCTTTTGGTTGTGTTTTTGTATTCACTATTGCAGTCTTCTTTCCCTCCCTCCTTCCCCCTTTGCCAGTACTAGTTGTCTGCTTCTAACTTCGGACCTCCGGATGTTCTCCCCACAGGGCCCATTTTCTGCCTTGGACCCTTTCTTATGGTTCATCCTGGGGTCTTTTATCTTCTAGGGTGCAAGAAAAAAACTGATGTCATGCTGTCTGCTGGCTCCTTTTGTAACCAAGTGTATTGACTGCCAGCTTTAGGAGGGAGATTTTTACTCTGGTAGTCAGGCTGGCCAAGGGCTTCCACCACATGAAATCCCACAAGTCAGGACTTTAACAGTAAATATACACCAACATCTACATTTATAGTAAGTGTAGACAACTGTACTTTTTGCTGTGGGGGGGGGGGTAGTAGGGTTGGTGTAATGGTTAAGGTCTTCCCCTCACAGAAGCAAAGTATTAGGTTTGATTCTGACCTCTGGTCATTGCCTAATTATTGGCTAGGCTTGTAATGGTAAGCAGTCGGTCTGCAGGCTATTTATCTGTGAACCTATGAAGAAGTGATTAGTTGACAGTTTGTCAGATCCCTTTTGGGTGACTTCAGAGAACAGTGACTACTCAGTTTGAGAAACTTTGGCTTATTATTGAGTGTCCATGTCTGTATTTGTAACCGATACAGCTGTCTTTTTTTTCTTTTTTGTTGTTTGGTTGGTTGTGGGTCCAAAGGATCTGCCTAGCATGCACTGACCTGGCTCATTCATTCCATCTCTGCAAGAGACATCCTGTCTATTCAGTCTCTTAGACAAAAGTCAGGGGTCTGGTGTTGGGGGATGTCGGGTGTTAGGAGATGGGCCAGTCTGGCAGACTGTGGAAGCCCCAACCCCTCTGCATTGTTTGTGCTCTACAGTTGCTGCTTCCATGAGATGCACATGCAACAACTTGCATGCTGTCTGTACCAGCTAAGCAGCTCACTGCTATGCAGCATTGGGTAAATTAGGTTCCTTGCTGTAGACTAAATACCTACACTCTTGCAGGTATTGCTAATGCATTGAGCCAGCCTACTTGTCTTTACCCAGAATGGGCAAATTGGCATCAGCTGTACACCCCCATTCGCCCACCTAGTCCCTTTCTCACCTATGCCACTAGTGGAACACTGGTCATCTGAGGTGATGTCATAGGTTTATTCTACTGTGGCATGTGACCGTTTGATTTTAAAAATTTGGCATCTTTGTGTTTTCTAAGATGCACAGCATCCTGGAAAATGCATTTATACACACGTGCAGAAAAATTCCACAGGAGGATTTGTATATCTACAAAGTCTAAAATCGTGGGCTACATAGACTGAAACTTCAGGCCTCTGTTCAGAACATTGTCATCCAGCAAGCAAGCCCCCCCCCCTCCAAAACACACACACACACTCTCGCTCTCTCTTGCTTCTGATGAAGGTAAAAGACCAGAAAAATTGACTCTGTGCATAAGATTTAAAGTAAGTGGACAAAGAATGAGATGTGGATACCCTACCAGTCCTGTGAAGGTCTGCTGGTGCTAGTCCTGGTACTGACCTGCTCCGTTCACTCCCAGCCTTTAGAATCTGTCTGAAGATTAGTCCGTCTTCTCCCACTGTCTGTCTCCAGAAAGAATCTTCACTGTAACTATACTTTTTCACAGATCTCACAGGGAAGTTGTGGAGTAAGATGCTGGTTGCCACATACCCATGAAAGAATCATGCCCACTCCACCAGAATTGACCATCTTCTGATGATCTTAATGTACAACCTAGAAGGTCTTTTCAGAATGTTTTCAGGAGGATGTATGAGTGAACATCGTGCCTCCAAACATCTCACAAGGAATCATTTAAAACTGTTCAGTTGACGGTGCATGGTGTCACTTTTTAACAAAAAAAATGATTGCAATGGGCAAGCCCCTCCTGCACTTTTATACCCTCAATTTTATCCGTAAATATACTAATTCCAAGATTGCACACCCATGAATAGTAAGGAAAAACTGTCTTCACTCCCACAGCTTCATGTCGTCAATCTCAGTGGCTATACTTAAACTAAATATTGCATTTGACTAAGTACCATCAGTTTTTCCCAGTTTGAGTGTAGTCCGTGCAATTATAATCAGGGCCTACTTTTCAGGTCTTCAATGGCTGACAGTTTGCCTCCCAGCATAAAAATATGCCTGATGTCTGCACCAGTAGCACAAAAAGATAAATCCCTTGAGTTTGCCCCAGATGACCTGAGGGCAGTTAATCTGTCAGATGTTTAACGATACAGGCAGGGAGGATGAGTTTACCTAATTTTCTTTTGGGGTATGGGGGGGAGGTCCTGTAATATGTGAAAGGGCCAGGCTGCATGCTCTCAGGCCTCCCCTCAGACCTGTGCTGGCTAATGATGGGATATTAATTAGCAAGTTACAAGGAGATAGGTCATTGTTTAAAATATAAATGCCCCACTATGGAGCCACTGTATGGTGGCTGTTTTCCTGTCCTATCCCAGCCTGCATTGCATGGTGATGTAGCCTGTCATGGAGTTGAAGCCTCCACCTGCAAGTGCTGTACTTGCTGGGGGAATCTCCAGGTGTGGGTCATAACAGGTAGCCACCAAGACATTGGGAACTGCAAGGATTTGAACCATCTAGAGCAGGCGTTAGTGGTGGCAGTTGGAGGCAAAAAAGAAGCAGCAAAAAGCTTCATGCTTGAGGCCCAGGTGTACCTTAACCAGTGCTATCTTTGCTGGTTAACTGTAAGAAGCTGCTTGAGTATGTGGTCTGACTATTAATCCACAGCCTATGTGGTCCTGTCTGTTGGAGGAGGTATAACTCTCTGCCAGCAAAAAGTCTCCACCCTTTGAGATAGACCTCAAAGGAGAGAACTTGGTATGCTTCTCCATTTCTTCCTCCTTGAGGTGCAACGCCAAAAGCAAGGCAACTCTTTGAGCTCTTTACCACAGAATGTCTGCTTTGATGCCTCTAATCTTTTGAGGGAGCATTTTAAGGTGGGGATGAAGGACTGTGAATTTAAGAAAAGGTGTTTGGACTTTGTGGGCATGGAAGAGCCCAAGCTACTTGTAGTACCACGACCCATTCTTCCTACATTCAAGGAAGTCTCTGAATCCTGCCGTGAACCAAGCTCCCTAGCTAGTACCTCTGAAAAAGCTAGTGACTGCAGTAAGATTATAAATATCTGTAGAGTAACCCAGAGGTAGTCTCCTCGAGTCTGACAGGGGTTGTAAGCTGGTTATTGGCCTTAAAACACTCCTCACTGGCAAGCAGAGCAAGGTACTGGATCAGTTTGGCAAGAAAGTGTACTTCAGCCACTCTTAATTTAGAGCTGTAAAGTGCTAAGCACACAGTAAATGTCATTGAGATCTTTAAGCAGATGGGGAATATCATCGCAGGTAGACCAGATGAAAGTTAACCAAGTTACTCTAGACTGTTTTATTGGGTAGGCAGACATGCAGTTAAATGGGCTGGTACAGTCTCAACGACATGACTTGTATACTCCTGCAACCCCCCAGTGAGAAAGTGAAGGGGCAGATGGATAAATTATATCCTTTTGACAAATACTTTTTGTTTGGGCCAGCTTCAAAAGCAGTTTTTTTTTTTTTTTTTTTTTTTTTTTTTTTTTTTAATGCTTCAACTAGAAGAGTAAAAAGATGGAGTTAGTTTTCTCAAATATAGTAGTAATTACTTGGTGTTAGTTTGTGGAAATCAAAGCTGAACAGAGTAAACAAGCATGGTGTGCTAACAGAACAAGATGGAGGCTACATGTCAGGAAGAGGAGCAGAAACCCACTTCATGCAGGATGTCTATGACCATTGTGGACTATGACCCCATCCCCTTTTTCTCCCCCTTGTCTCACTTCTTGAATATCAGCTTAGCACACAGAGGCACATGTTTCTGCCTAATGTACAGCAGGTGTGCAAAAACATAGTCTTCCAGTAATACAGATTCGAATGCAGTTCAATCCGTCCATTTATGGAAATCCCCTCACTCCCTCCAGTACTAGTCTTCTAGCAGCTGACTGCATGTGATATGGTGGAAGCAGTTTTCTACAGAGGAGAGGATTTTACTCCAGGATTTTCAGGTTATCAAGGTCAGCCCCTAGATGCCATTCTGGATCCATCAAAGTTAAACAAGTTAATTTCTGAAGTCAAGAAATTCAAAATGCTGACCCTGCACAGACCCTACTCCTATTACTTAATCCAGGGGCCCTGTTGGTTACCTTGGAGTTAAAGGAAGCCTTCATTTTTACCCCAAGCAACAAAAGTCCTAGGCAGTTTATGGATGTCATCAGGCACTGCAAGTTTACTTCTCTCCTCTGTGGTCACTGCACAGCACTATGGGAGCCACCAAATGCCTATTCCAGTGTTACCCCCTGCCTTAGGACCCTGAGGCACCCATGTTTACTCTACCTGAATGACCGCTTGTAGTTGGAGAGAGTACTCTTTCAAGTATTGTCACATTTATTGTAGCTGTTAAGCTAGTGAAGGTATGGTGTATATGCAGTATTGTCTGTCTCTAGGAATTTAAGGGATTCTTAAGGAAAATGTCCATGATTTGAGATTGTTGTGATAGATGACATGTCAAGATGACATGTCAAGAATGGAAGAGTCTGAATTAAGTAACTTAAAGATCAGGAGTTAGTAGTTTTACTGTTTGTTATTGTGAGCTGGTTGTCCTTGGAGAGGTCTTGACAGTGATTTGCAGCACTGAATTTCTTTTGGGAAGCTAAAGCAGTTAAATGTAGTCTGTATTCCAGTTATCAAGTGTTATCCCTTCGCTGTTGACAGCCCTGCCTTGGAGTGATCTTTCCTGTAAAAGCTGTGTATTTACCCTTGCTTTTGTTAATTTTGTATATGGTGTTGGAAGAAGTTAACGTGTTAATCCATCCTGATACCCAACTATTGGAAGTATTGAATGATTACCAGGGGTGTTTGTTGAAGGTCATGTGCCAGCCTTTGGGTTTGTTTTTCTCCAAAGGTAATGAAATTGTGCTGGATAACCAGTTAAGTTGTAGGGCGGTACTCCTGTTTGATTATTCTGTTGAAGGAATTAGATCTGTGCTGTACTGTCATTCATCTGCTTGTAGGATAATGAGTTGTCAGCTGAGAGAGTATTTTGTCGTCGTCCCCCTCCCCCCAAACAAGAACTTCCTCACTGGCTCTTCAACCTTCAAACAGTTGGCCTTTGGTATTTATGGGGTAGGCAAGGCCCATTCAGTCCTGCCTGGGAATCCCTATTAATCTTCTGTTTCCCTGTGGGAGTCTGTAGGGAGTGAGAGTGACCCAGAGCACTGGCCCAAGGGGCTGTCTGACTTGTCCTGTTGGGACAGCCCAACCAGTGACACCTCCAATTCTGCATTGCTTTCCTCCGTGAGAGGAAGCATGCTTTTGCATGCCAGTTTCCCTTGGCTGCATAGTGGGAATGCACAAATGGGAGCCTGGGCTCGACAGGCTCAGAATTCTACTAGAACAGTTGGTATTTCTACTAATCACCCACGTAGCAAGCCAGCAGTGGACACTCACTGCCACCCTCTCCTTTGAGCACCTGTGCTGCTAATCAGACTTGGATCGCCTGCAACATAGTGGGAGCTTTCTCCATCAATTCTACAGAGCTGACGGCAGAGTGTGTTTACAAACAAAATAGTATGGGAGGGAGGCTGGAGTTTTATGGCACTGCTTTTGAGATATGGATGGTACTAGATATTGCTATACTAATTTTAAAGGCAACTTTCCTGTCAGATAGGAGAGTTTGAATACTTAACTTCACTAATTTGTGCAAGATTTAAGTAGAGGGCGGTCCACCAGATCAAAGGCTTGGGTCAGGTCTGTAACATAGCTAGTAAGGTACCCTGAGCACAGATCTTCCCAGACAGTTTTTTTGCACATTCATGGTACATCCTTGTCTTTCCATGTGCACCGAGAGTAGAGCAGACTGGATGTGATCTTAAGACAGTCAAGATACATGCTTCTACATAAAGATAGTCAAAGAAAACAGAATATTGGTACTTAGTGGAGGGGCCATTCATTTACAGCTAAAGGTGTCAGGGTGGCACTGGATCTGATTCCAGACTAGATTGCAGTATTTGACTGCTTGGGACAGATTCAGTTAATTTGTTCATTGCTTTTTGCATTTGGTCTCTCTACTGGGAGTTTTGGAGTTATTTCAAAATGTACTTGCATTTAACTGTATGTTATATTCTGCATTTGTTTGAGCTTTGTACTTAAATTCTGGACTTAACATCTTGAACTGAGTTAGGCTTGTTGGCAATGTTCATAGTGTTTCACTTTTGCAGTCATTATTCTTGGGTTATCCTGCTGGCAGGCTACCCGCAGTCGGCCTGAATTCCAAAGTCTGGGTCCGGCGTCGGTTGCTGTCGCCTCTTCCCTGACGTCAGTGCGCCAGCGGTATAAAAGATGCAGCCGACGCCATTTTCTTCAGTCTTTCTTGCCGAGCGGTGCCCGAAGCAAAAGCAGTTCGCAAGTGCCGGTCGGCCGACTCCTGAGATTTTCACAGACGAATTTCAGATCCGAAGTCTTCATTAAAGCTAAGTACCCCATTGGGGAAACTCTTTTCTTGCTCCAGACCGATGTCAGAAAAAGTTAACAATTGTATTTCTTGTGGGAAGCAAATACCTCATAAGGATTTTCATTCTTACTGTATTCCTTGCCTAGGCCCTGATCATAACGTTGCTAGCTGTCGGTTTTGTGCTAGATTCAACCAACGCACTATTAAGCGTCTGTTTGATTTTGCCTTTCATTACTTTGGCCGAAAATTCAATTATATAATGCCGTCGGAACAGCCGATGACCGGAGTTTCTAAAAAACGCAAGGAAAAAGAGAAGGACAGGCATCCGAGATCCAAAACCGACGAGGCTTCCGCTAAGCCAGTCGCCGGTTCACCGGCTCTGTGAGGCGCTTCCACAGCCCCTGATGCCTGCTACCTAAGAGCCACAGGCCGCTGACGACTCCCACGTGGAGCCAGCTAGGCCTCTGGATACTCAAGGTATTGGACACTCGGAAATCATTCCCTCAGATGGGTCCAGAGCTGCTGAGCAGTCATCGGCTTCTGAGGGTGTTTTCAGACCTACACAGCTATATGTAAAGCTTACTTCAGCTTCAAAATCAAAGACTAAAGCAGCTTTAAAGACAAAGAAACAAGTACAACATTCTCCAGGACAAACTTCCATGCCTAAGAAACAGATGCTCAAAATGGCCAAAGACCTTATTACCTTGATCAGGGGTTCCCATCCCCCTAATGTCAGAGGCCTAGGCAAGAGACAGACTATGACTGTTCAGATCAGGTTTCCATTTCCTCTGACTCCTCTTCTGTACAGGAATACTCTCTTCCTCCCTATGAGGATTCTGATGCTGAAGAATCCATTCCTTCAGCCTCTCCTCCTGAGGATTATTCTTTGGGGGAAATTCTGCATACCATGAGGGAGCACTTCCACTGGGAGAGCCAAGATTACTCAGAATCAAAGAAAAGGCTTAGAGATTTTCTTTTACTTCTCAGCACAGGCCTCTTGCTATTCCCCCTGTGCTAGACATTGTAGATGTATTTTCAGAGTCCGGCCTTTCTCCAGACTCCTTACCTCCAGCTCCTGTTAAACCAGACAGATACTACAGGGTTCCAGATTCACATACATTTCTTTATAAAAACCCTGCTGCTGACCCAGAAACTATTTCTCAGGGTCCCAAAGGGGTTAAGGCCGCTACTGCAAAAAACCCTATCCCTTCTGACAGGGATTCAAGGGCACTAGACAGATGGGGGAAAAAGGTTTACACTTCTGCTACTTGGCTGTGAGGGCTTTAAATTGTCAATTTCATATGATTAAATATCAGCAATACTTAATGTCACTGTTAAAACAGAAAATGTTGGCCAATTCTGATTGTGCAGAAAATAAGGAAATGCAGGATTTATTGCATGCAAGTGGGAAAGCATACATTGCAATGTGGTTTTGATTCTCTGGAGGCCTCCTGCAGGGCAGCAGTTACGGGTTCTGTCATTAGGAGGCATGCTTGGTTAAAGGAACAAAATCTGCCTGATCATGTTAAAGCAAAATTATTAGATACTCCATTACAGCATGATACTTTATTTGGTGTTAAAGCAGAGGAGATTTTGAAGAAAATGGAGGACAAAGCAAAATCTATGCAAACAGTAAAGGATTTTTTACAGGTTCAGCCACCAAGATTTAGCAGGAATTGGCCTACAAAGAACTGGTCCTTTCCAGTGTCGGACAGGCCACAAAGAGATAGATACAGACAATCCCAGAGGCAGATCCCAGCCGCAGGGCTCGTACAGGCCTAAACAGTGGGGCGCTTCTACCTCCAAAAGTGGAGAAGACAAAGCACCGCTATACAGGAAACAGTCCCAATGACTTGCCTCTGCCAGCACCAAGCACTTATCTTCTTGCAGCCCCCTAAGGGGGAAAACTAGAATTGGCACATGATCACCCAGAACAAATGGGTATTGAATATAGTGTCCCAGGGCTACAGGTTCCACTTTCACACCCTGCCAAAGGCAAAAGGTATGCCAAACCTGCCACACAATCAATGGGCAGAGGCACTAAAACAAGTATCGTCCCTTATGAACATGAGGGCCATTCAGCAAGTACCACAGCAAGAGCAGGGACAAGGATTTTACTCAAGACTTTTCTTGGTACCCAGAAAGGACAAAGCCTGGAGACCAATACTGGACCGGTCTATTCTAAACACATTTCTGGATGTTCCAAAATTCAAAATGTTAACTCTGCAGCAGCTTCTGCCCATGCTGGGCAAGAAGGCTTGGCTTGTAACTTTGGAACTAAAAGAGGCATACCTGCATGTCTCAATCAGACAATCTTGCAGAAGATACCTCAGATTCATAGCTGGCTCAATGCACTACCAATTGTCTGCACTGCCCTTTGGCTTATCTACTGCGCCCAGGGTCTTCACAAAATGCCTGGCACCAGTAATTGCATTTTGTAGACAGAGGAATTCAAATATATCCTTACTTGGACGACTGCCTTATACAAGCAGAGAACAAGGACACTCTACTAAAGCATTTGGCGTTCGTAAAAAGATTTTTAATTTGCCTAGGGTACACAGTAAACGAAAAGAAATCAAAACTAGTACCCTCTCAAGAGATAATATTCCTGGGTGCAAGCTTAAATACAACTGCCCAGATGGCTCATCTCACGCCAGACAAAGGCAACTAACTTCTTACTTCAAAATGTTGGCAACAAAGACCCAGTTATCTGCAAGAAAAATTCTGCAGGCTTTGGGCTTCATGGCAATTCTGCTAATTCCATATGCTAGACTGCATATGAGGAAACTTCAATGGTACCTAAAACGTGTCTGGACTCAACATTGTCAAAGCCTGGGAGCATTAATTACCCTCATTCCTTGTCTGCAAAAAGAGTTTCGATGGTGGGCACATGCCGGTCACCTCAACAAGGGACAGCCATTCACTCTACCCACAGCCAGGCAGTCAATAACAACAGATGCATCAGATTATGCCTGGAGAGCACAAATGGCAGGAAAATGTATTCAGGGCACATGGTCCACAAGCCAAATGCACATATCAATCAAAAAGAGATGCTAGCTGTTCAGAATGCTCTGACAACTTTCAAGGCTCTACTCCATCCAGGACAACTACTGATAAGGACGGACAATACTACAGTCATGTGGTACATAAGCAGGGAGGCACACATTCCTACCCCCTCTGCAGACGAGCCATGACTGTGTGGGACACAGCATTGACTTATCAAGTACACCTGCAAGCGCAATTCCTGCCAGGAAAGAACAATACTCTGGTACACGAACTAAGCAGAAACCTCACGGATCCCCACGAGTGGAAACCGGATCCACAAGTCTTCAGCATGATAAAGGAATGGGGATGCCCAGACATAGATCTATTTGCCTCCCCTCACAACTGCCAACTACAGAAATTCTGCACAAGGACTTATCACAAGTAAGCATGGAAAGTGGATACTTTGTCATTCAGCTGGAAAAGTCTTAACAGTATATGCCTTTCCTCCTCTGCCTCTCCTCCCCAAGGTACTCCTAAAGGTCAGACAAGAGAAGCCAAGAATGATTCTGATTGCCCCAGACTGGCCACGCCAGCACTGGTACTCGATCCTAAAAAGTTTGTCTCAAGGCCCAACCTGGACATTGCCTCTAATTCCTCACTTACTGACCCAATGAAACAATCAGATTCTGCACAGCCAACTCAGGACCCTAAATCTGGCAGCATGGCGGATAATGTAACCATTCACAACACACCTCTCTCTAAAGCAATGATGTATGTTATTTTGGAGGCCAGGAGGCCCAGTACCAGAAAATCTTATGCAGAAAAATGGAAAAGATTATGTGCTTGGAACCAGGCACAAGGAATTGACACATCTGTACCAAATATTCCTTAGATTTTACAATATCTAACTGAGATGCTGGACAAAGGCGTATCCTTTTCATCAATTAAAATTCATGCATCTGCCATTTCAGCTCATTACAATACGGAACCTCCTATTTTTTCCCATCCATTGCTAAGGCAGTACCTTAGAGGGGCCAAAAACATAAGACCTCCAAGGAGAGCCCCAATACCTGCATGGGACCTCAATTATGTCTTGGAAAAACTCACACTGCCGCCTTTTGAAACAGCCAATACAGATGATATAAAGTTTTTATCTTGGAAAACAGCTCTGCTCCTAGCAATAACCTCTGCAAGACGAGTTTCAGAGTTACAGGCACTCATGGCTGTGGAACCTTTCATCATTTTCCATCCAGACAGGGTTTCTCTAAGGACGAACCCAACATTTATGCCTAGGGTAGTGTCCAGTGTGGCCCTTAACCAAACCATTCATTTGCCTACCTTTTATCCAAACCCACAGAATAAGTGTGAAAGACTGCTGCATTCTTTGGACATACACAGACAACTACGCTTCTACTTGGACAGCTAAAGCTTTCAGAAAAAACTGAGAAACTTTTAGTGGCATATGCTGCAGGATCTCAAGGAAATCCCATCTCAAAACAGACCATTTCAAAATGGATAGGCCACTGCATTCGTTTCTGCTACTCACAACATGGCAAATCAGTGCCCAAGGGCATTAGACCTCATTCTACCAGGGCAGCAGCCACTTCAGCAGCCTTTCTCAGAGAAGTACCAACCAAAGACATTTTAGAGGCTGCCACTTGGAGTTCAGTGCACACTTTTACAAAGCACTGCCATTTACCTCTCTACTCTAAATCCAGAGCAGGCTTCGCCACTGCAGTTCTGCAGGGCCTTATGGACTCTCCTAATCCTATTTAGGCCCAGCCACCCAACCTCAGCTTTGGGATTCAACCCAAGAGTAATGACTGCAACAGTGAAACACGATGAACATAGTACAGTTGTGTACCTACCATAAATGTAGATGTTCGAATGTATTCACTGTTGCAATCCAGGTTACCCACCCACTTCCCCCTTTTCTTTGCTGGGACTTACCTATACTTCTCTATCTTATACAACTTATGTGGTGTATTTGCTTGTAGGGGAAGGAAATTATTATTTTACTGCATGCATAATTATTGGCATAATTTTTTAGCCTACCATTTTGGGGGCACCTGACATCTGGGGCAAGAAAAACTGGAGAAGATGGCATCGGCTGCATCTTTTATACCCCTGGCGCACTGACGTCGGGGAAGAGGCGACAGTAACCGACGCCGGACCTAGACTTTGGAATTCAGGCCGACTGCGGGTAGCCTGCCAGCAGGATAACCCAAGAGTAATAACTGCAACAGTGAATACACTCTAACATCTACATTTATGGTAGGTACACAACTGTACTTCAGTTTTCTCTGGTTGCGTACTTGTCCAGGTGCCTTTTTGTGGACTATTTGCACCGTGAGTGGTGCATCAAATCCTTGCTGTTTTCCATGGGTCCTCAACTCTTATTACTAAAATTCTTTCTGAAAGATTTTTCAACGTCTTTCTGCTGTGTTTTGTCTGTTTTTTTTTTTTTTTCAGTTTTACAGCTGTGCTCTAGTAGCTTTGCTTTGATTTTCCCAGTGTTTTACTTGTAAGCAAGTTGCTTTTTGGAGCATGTCACCGTGAAAGATTTTTAGTTTGAGTTGCAACATTTGGGAGGATTTTACTTGACTTTTGTAATGTTTAGTTTGGAATAGATGTAGCAGAATTAGAGCCTTTATAGCAGCTGCTGTTCTTGTATTTTGTGGCTTGGACTCCTGATTGAGACTCATATAATTTCTGAGACTTTGTTTTATTTTATCTTTGTGCTGGAATATTAAAATTGTATATTTTACATAGCTTTGATATTTTGTACTGCATGTCATTATTCAGTGTATTTATTTTAAATGTACGTTTTCCAGTATTTTATAATGTACTGTATCCCATTGTTTCACATTGTTTTACAGCAATGCTTAGAAAATCAGTACTTACATTTTGACTGTCATTGGCTCTTTATTACTAAGATTTGTCTGGGATTTTTGCTCTTGGCCACAGTTCGCTGTCTGTACCAAGCAGGTCCTGTTTCATTTATTCAGTGAGATAAATGTGTCTTAGGGGGTACAGAGTTGATGGGATCAATCTTTAATGATAGCTTATGCTAGGTTTCAAATGGAGGTATTGCTATGGACCTTCATTCAGTGGTCTCAGCATGCCAATTCTGTCCATTCTTTCACATCAGCTGTCCACTGTATGTGGTACATAATTCTGTTGGCAGTTCAGTAGTCAGATTTCTTAATTTTTAGATGGGGGAACGTTTGCATCCTGCAAGCTCTGTAGACTGTGGTGACCATGAAAACATCTCCTGAGGTGGCAGGAAGTCTTCATTGGGCAGATACCTCAAGGGGACATGGTTGCTCCAGTAGTCTTGCACAGTATGTAATGGAAATGAGACATCCTGCTATCCTTGCAAGCCTTTTAGGATTCCCTCCCAAAGGGTTTGCTGCTTAGTCAAATGTGACTGTAATGTGGTACCACAAATAAGGTTTGGGAGCCACATTCTTATGCTAGAAGGACATGGTGTTGTGGCATTGGGCTAGTCAAAACGGGTTGCTTTCTTATGGCATCTCACATGCCAGGGGAGGCCAGCATATTGGCATACAAGCTAAGTATTTGCCTCTTGGTGCCACATAAGTGGTTAATCTGTCTGTTGCCAAGTAGGTTTCTGCAAATATGTTGATCTAGTATGTGGTATTTTTGCATCCCTCTGAAAAGTTCCGTGTTGTTTCTTCTTAATCTCATTTCCTGGAAATAGGACAGTGGATTCCCAATTCCACCCATGGCCGCACACAAGTTTTCTATGCCTTTCCCCTAGTTTTTTCTAATGAAATTTTTTTTTTCCATAAAGTCACACTGTACAAGCACAAGGTGATTCTAATAACCCCCTTTTAGTTTATGGCAAATGTAAGTGTTCTTCGTGTTTCACTGCTGCAGTCATCACATTTGGGTTATCTGCCTGCAGGTAGCCCTCAGCCGGCCTGAATACCAGAGTCTTCAGATTCCTACGTCGGATGCTCTCTCTGCTTCCATGACATCAGGTCGTCAGGGGTATAAAATATGCAGCCAACGCCATTACATCAGTCTTTCTTGCCGTGTGGTGCCCGAAGCAGTTGGCAAGTGCCAGTTGGCTGACTCCTGAAATTTTCATTTTCGAGTTTCAGACCCGCAGTCTTCCCTGTTGGGGATGCTTTTTCTTTCTCCAACCGATGTCAGTAAAAGTTAACAATTGTCTTACCTGTGGAAAGCAAATGCCTCAAAGATTTTCATTCGTACTGCATCCCCTGTTTAGGCCCAGACCACGACGTATCTCGCTGTTGTTTTTGTGCCTTGTTCAACCCCCAAACTGTTCGTCGTCGGGCTATCTTTGCAGAAAATTATTTTCGTACTCTGTCTCAGTACTCCAAAATGGCTTTGTTAAGCCATCCGATTACCGAGCTTCCAAAAAAAGTAAGGATAAAGACAGAGACAGACCGCATAGGTCCAAAACTGCCGATGATGCTTCCGTTAAGCTAGTCGCCAGTCTGCCAGTACTCAGGCGCTTTCGCAGCCCCTGATACCCGCTACTTCAGATTCGCAGGCCTCTACTGAGACCCATTCGTAGTCTGGTATGCCGTGAGATGATTCTTCGACTATGGAACCTGCGGATGTCTCTACCTTGGATGGGTCCGGAGCCGCTGTGCAGGCACTGGCTTCTGAGGGTATATTCAGGCCTACAGACTTGCATTTTAAACCAACGCCATCTTCCAGGCCTAAAACTCGCACCATGCCTAGAAAACCGACGTCCAAACTGCATGCTCAGGCCCATATGCCTAAAAAAACAAATGCTTAGAATGGCTGAAGACCTTATTACCTTAATTAGGGGAAGCCAGCCTAAGCCAGCCTTCCCCCTCTGAGACCTAGAACTGATTTTCCTTCTGATTATTCTGATCAGGAATCTGATATTTCTGTTCCTTCTGATTACCAGAATTTGCCCTTGTCTACCTATGAAGATTCTGATGCAGAGGATTCCATTCCCTCTGCTTCCCCTCCAGAAGATTTTTCTTTTGGTGAAACCTTGCACACTCTTGGGGGAGCATTTCTGCTGGGAAAGCCAGGATTACTCTGACTCCAAAAAGAGGCTTAGGGAATTCTCACTCCTTCCTCAACACAGGCCTTTAGCTATCCCTGCTGTTCTGGACATTGTAGATAATGCTTTCTTGGAGTCTAGCCTTTCCCCAGACACTACCTCCAGCTCCAAGAAAACCTGACCGGTATTAGAGTACCTGACTCGCAAGTTCCTCTTCAAGAGTCCTACTGCGGATCCAGAGACCATTTCCCAAGGACCAAAAGGCATTAAGGCTACTGCTGCCAAAAATCCTACCCCTTCTGATAGAGATTGTAGAGCCTTAGATGGGGAAAGAAGGTATACACTTCTGCTACTTTGGCCATTAGGGCTTTAAATTGAAAGTTTCTTATGTTAAAGTACCAGCAGCATATTATGGGACTACTTAAACAGAAAATGATGTTGATTCCTGACTATGCTGAACACAAAGAATTACAGGATTTAATGCATTCTGCAGAACAAGTTCGTAAACATACTTTGCAATGTTGTTTTGATGCTTTAGAAGCTTCTTGCAGGGCTGCTGTCACTGGGTCTGTACTTAAAAGGCATGCTTGGCTTAAGGAGCAAAACTTGCCAGATCATGTTAAAGCTAAATTACTGGATGCTCCCATAAACCAAGGCAACAAAGCAGACGTTGTCCTCAAAAGAATGGAGGAAAAAGCTGAATCTATGCAAACTATTAAAGATTTCCTACAAGTACAGCCTCCCAGATTTAGTAGGCATTGGCCTTCAAAGAATTGGTCCTTTCCAGTCTCTTCCAGGCCTTCTCAGTCCAAATCCAGGAACAGCAGACCACCTAGGTTACCGTCTCAGGCTACACATAGGCCTAAGCAGTGGGGGGCTCCCACTTCCAAAGCAGGGAGTAGTAGGCCACCCCTACGGAAAAATGGCACAATGACTTAACCTTAACCCTTCCAAGCCCTGTTCAACTGCCTGCTCCTTTAGGAGGAAAGCTCGCCCTGCATGCAAAAAACTGGGAATTCATTACCCAGGACAAATGGGTTTTGAATATAGTTTCCCAAGGATACAGATTCCACTTCCACACCTTGCCAACCCCAAACGGTTGGCCACACCTACCCCCAAGTCAGTGGGCGGAGGCCCAACAGCAGGTTCTCTCTTCTAAGTATCAGGGCTATTCAACCTGTCCTAGCAGAACAAAGGGGACAAGGTTTTTATTCAAGACTTTTCCTGGTACCCAGAAAAGACGGTTCCTGGTGTCCTATCCTGGACTTCTCTATTCTAAACACGTTTCTGGTAATTCCAAAATTAAAAATGCTAACACTTCAGCATCTTCCTATGCTAGGCAAAGCTGCCTGATTGGCAACCTTAGACTTAACCTGCACATTCAAATAACTGAATCTTGCAGGAAATACCTACGCTTCAGGGCAGGCTCCGTGCACTATCAGTTCTCTGCACTTCCCTTTGGTTTATCTACTGCACCCAGGGTATTCATAAAGTGTCTAGCTCCAGCCACTGCATTTTACAAGCAGAGAAATATTCAGATATACCAATACTTGGACGATTGTCTGATTCAGGCAGAAAGCCAGGACTTGCTATTACAACATCTGGCATTCATAAAGAAACTTCTAACCTCATTGGGGTACACCGTACATGCAAAGAAATCTCACCTAGTACCCTGCCAACAAATTGTATTCCTGGGAGCAAGCTTGAACACAACTTCCCTGATGGCTTTCCTCACTCCAGAGAAACAAGTTTATTTGACAACCTACTTCAAACTATTTGCCACAAAACCACAGCTATCTGCAAGGAAAATTCTGCAAGCCCTGGGGTTCATGGCCTCTTGCATTCTAGTAATTCCATATGCATATGAGGAAACTACAATGGTATCTAAAAAGCCTATGGTGTCAACATTCTTAGGATCTGGAATCGATGATTCCTATCATTTCCCCTTGTATAAAGACAGAGTTTATTTGGTGGGCAGAGGCCTGCTACCACAACAAGGGGCTCCCTTTCACTCTACCCCCTGCCGTCCAAACCCTAACAGACGCATCAGACTATGCATGGGGGGCTCACTTGGCAGGGCAGTGCATTCAGGGGAAAAGGAACCCAAGACAGATGCACCTGCATATCAACCAAAAAGAAATGTTAGCTGTACTGACAGCCTTCAAAGACCACATTCTTCCAGGACAACTATTGGTAAAGACAGACAACACTACAGCTGTGTGGTACCTAAACAAGCAGGGGGGAACCCACTCGTAACCTCTCTGCAGACTAGCCATGACTCTGTGGAACACAGCCTTGTGCTACCAAGTGCATCTACAAGCTCAATTCCTGCCAGGCAAGCTAACTTCACTGGCAGACAACTTGAGCAGAAATCTCCTGGACCCACACGAATGGAAACTGGAACCAAAAATATTCAACCTCTTGAACAAATGGGGTACTCCAGAGGTAGACCTGTTTGCCTCCCCTCAGAACTACCAATTGGGCAGATTCTGCACAAGGACTCCCCACAGTCAAGCTGAGAAAGTGGATGGCCTTGTCCTTTACCTGGGAAAGCCTCTTGGTTTATGCCTTTCCCCTTCTGCCTCTCCTCTCAAAGTTTCTGCTAAAGATCAAACAGGACAAGCCAAGGACAATACTG